>NW_027507791.1:185167583-185450083 GCF_037356315.1 Lithobates pipiens
CCAGGCGGTCTCGCATCCAGGTACTAACCAGGCCCGACCCTGCTTAGCATCCGAGATCAGATGAGATCAAGCGCATTCAGGGTGATGTGGCCGTAGGCGATCTTTGCACCCTACTTACAACTCTCTTGACAAAAGCCAAGGTGGTCACCTTGGGCAATCGAGAGGAAAAATACAGCAGGTCGCCAAAGCCAACAACATAATGGAAAAAGGCCTACGGCACCTGGTATTCCCAGGCGGTCTCCCATCCAGGTACTAACCAAGTCCGACCCTGCTTAGCATCCGAGATCAGACGAGATTGAGCGCATTCAGGGTGATGTGGCCGTAGGCGATCCTGCACCCTTCTTACAACTCTCTTGACAAAAGCCAAGGTGGTCACCTCGGGCAATCGAGAGTAAAAATACAGCAGGTCGCCAAAGCCAACAACATAATGGAAAAAAGCCTACGGCACCTGGTATTCCCAGGCGGTCTCCCATCCAGGTACTAACCAGGCCCAACCCTGCTTAGCATCCGAGATCAGACGAGATCGAGCGCATTCAGGGTGATGTGGCTGTAGGCGATCTTGCCCTCTACTTACAACTCTCTTGACAAAAGCCAAGGTGGTCACCTCGGGCAATAGAGAGTAAAAATACAGCAGGTCGCCAAAGCCAACAACATAATGGAAAAAAGCCTACGGCACCTGGTATTCCCAGGCGGTCTCCCATCCAGGTACTAACCAAGTCCGACCCTGCTTAGCATCCGAGATCAGACGAGATTGAGCTCATTCAGGGTGATGTGGCCGTAGGCGATCCTGCACCCTTCTTACAACTCTCTTGACAAAAGCCAAGGTGGTCACCTCGGGCAATCGAGAGGAAAAATACAGCAGGTCGCCAAAGCCAACAACATAATGGAAAAAAGCCTACGGCACCTGGTATTCCCAGGCGGTCTCCCATCCAGGTACCAACCAGGCCCAACCCTGCTTAGCATCCGAGATCAGACAAGATCGAGCGCATTCAGGGTGATGTGGCCGTAGGCGATCTTGCACCCTACTTACAAATCTCTTGACAAAAGCCAAGGTGGTCACCTCGGGAAATCGAGAGGAAAAATACAGCAGGTCGCCAAAGCCAACAACATAATGGAAAAAAGCCTACGGCACCTGGTACTCCCAGGCGGTCTCCCATCCAGGTACTAACCAGACCCGACCCTGCTTAGCATCCGAGATCAGACGAGATCGAGCGCATTCAGGGTGATGTGACTGTAGGCGATTTTGCACCCTACTTACAACTCTCTTGACAAAAGCCAAGGTGGTCACCTCGGGCAATCGAGAGGAAAAAAATACAGCAGGTCGCCAAAGCCAACAACATAATGGAAAAAAGCCTACGGCACCTGGTATTCCCAGGCTGTCTCCCATCCAGGTACTAACCAGGCCCAACCCTGCTTAGCATCCGAGATCAGACGAGATCGAGCGCATTCAGGGTGATGTGGCCGTAGGCGATCTTGCACCCTACTTACAACTCTATTGACAAAAGCCAAGGTGGTCACCTCGGGCAATCGAGAGGAAAAATACAGCAGGTCGCCAAAGCCAACAACATAATGGAAAAAAGCCTACGGCACCTGGTATTCCCAGGCGGTCTCCCATCCAGGTACTAACCAGGCCCGACCCTGCTTAGCATCCGAGATCAGACGAGATCGAGCGCATACAGGGTGAGGTGGCCGTAGGCGATCTTGCACCCTACTTACAACTCTCTTGACAAAAGCCAAGGTGGTCACCTCGGGCAATCGAGAGGAAAAATACAGCAGGTCGCCAAAGCCAACAACATAATGGAAAAAAGCCTACGGCACCTGGTACTCCCAGGCAGTCTCCCATCCAGGTACTAACCAGGCCCGACCCTGCTTAGCATCCGAGATCGAGCGCATTCAGGGTGATGTGGCTGTAGGCGATCTTGCACCCTACTTTCAACTCTCTTGACAAAAGCCAAGGTGGTCACCTCGGGCAATCGAGAGGAAAAATACAGCAGGTCGCCAAAGCCAACAACATAATGGATAAAAGCCTACGGCACCTGGTATTCCCAGGCTGTCTCCCATCCAGGTACTAACCAGGCCCGACCCTGCTTAGCATCCGAGATCAGACGAGATCGAGCGCATTCAGGGTGATGTGTCCATAGGCGATCTTGCACCCTACTTACAACTCTCTTGACAAAAGCCAAGGTGGTCACCTCGGGCAATCGAGATGAAAAATAGAGCAGGTCGCCAAAGCCAACAACATAATGGAAAAAAGCCTACGGCACCTGGTATTCCCAGGCGGTCTCCCATCCAGGTACTAACCAGGCCCGACCCTGCTTAGCATCCAAGATCAGACGAGATCGAGCGCATTCAGGGTGATGTGACTGTAGGTGATCTTGCCCCCTACTTACAACTCTCTTGACAAAAGCCAAGGTGGTCACCTCGGGCAATCGAGAGGAAAAATACAGCAGGTCGCCAAAGCCAACAACATAATGGAAAAAAGCCTACGGCACCTGGTATTCCCAGGCGGTCTCCCATCCAGGTACTAACCAGGCCCGACCCTGCTTAGCCTCCGAGATCAGACGAGATCGAGCGCATTCAGGGTGATGTGGCCGTAGGCGACATTGCACCCGACTTACAACTCTCTTGACAAAAGCCAAGGTGGTCACCTCGGGCAAACGAGAGGAAAAATACAGCAGGTCGCCAAAGCCAACAACATAATGGAAAAAAGCCTACGGCACCTGGTATTCCCAGGCAGTCCCCCATCCAGGTACTAACCAGGCCCGACGCTGCTTAGCATCCGAGATCAGACGAGATCGAGCACATTCAGTGTGATGTGGCCGTAGGCGATCTTGCACCCTACTTACAACTCTCTTGACAAAAGCTAAGGTGGTCACCTCGGGCAATCGAGAGGAAAAATACAGCAGGTCGCCAAACCAACAACATAATGGAAAAAAGCCTACGGCACCTGGTATTCCCTGGCGGTCTCGCATCCAGGTACTAACCAGGCCCGACCCTGCTTAGCATCCGAGATCAGACGAGATCGAGCGCATTCAGGGTGATGTGGCCGTAGGCGATCTTGCACCCTACTTACAACTCTCTTGACAAAAGCCAAGGTGGTCACCTCGGGCAATCGAGAGGAAAAATACAGCAGGTCGCCAAAGCCAACAACATAATGGAAAAAAGCCTACGGCACCTAGTATTCCCAGGCGGTCTCCCATCCAGGTACTAACCAGGCCCGACCCTGCTTAGCATCCGAGATCAGACAAGATCGAGCGCATTCAGGGTGATGTGGCCGTAGGCGGTCTTGCACCCTACTTACAACTCTCTTGACAAAAGCCAAGGTGGTCACCTCGGGCAATCGAGAGGAAAAAAACTGCAGGTCGCCAAAGCCAGCAACATAATGGAAAAAAGCCTACGGCACCTGGTATTCCCAGACGGTCTCCCATCCAGGTACTAACCAGGCCCGACCCTGCTTACCATCCGAGATCAGACGAGATCGAGCGCATGCAGGGTGATGTGGCCGCAGGCGATCTTGCACCCTACTTACAACTCTCTTGACAAAAGCCAAGGTGGTCACCTCGGGCAATCGAGAGGAAAAATACAGCAGGTCGCCAAAGCCAACAACATAATGGAAAAAAGCCTACGGCTCCTGGTATTCCCAAACGGTCTCCCATCCAGGTACTAACCAGGCCCGACCCTGCTTACCATCCGAGATCAGACGAGATCGAGCGCATTCAGGGTGATGTGGCCGCAGGCGATCTTGCACCCTACTTACAACTCTCTTGACAAAAGCCAAGGTGGTCACCTCGGGCAATCGAGAGGAAAAATACAGCAGGTCGCCAAAGCCAACAACATAATGGAAAAAAGCCTACGGCACCTGGTATTCCCAGGCGATCTCCCATCCAGGTACTAACCAGGCGCGACCCGGCTTAGCATCCGAGATCAGACGAGATCGAGCTCATTCAGGGTGATGTGGCCGTAGGCGGTCTTGCACCCTACTTACAACTCTCTTGACAAAAGCCAAGGTGGTCACCTCGGGCAATCGAGAGGAAAAATACAGCAGGTCGCCAAAGCCAACAACATAATGGAAAAAAGCCTACGGCAACTGGTATTCCCAGACGGTCTCCCATCCAGGTACTAACCAGGCCCGACCCTGCTTAGCATCCGAGATCGAGCGCATTCAGGGTGATGTGGCTGTAGGTGATCTTGCACCCTACTTACAACTCTCTTGACAAAAGCCAAGGTGGTCACCTCGGGCAATCGAGAGGAAAAATACAGCAGGTCGCCAAAGCCAACAACATAATGGAAAAAAGCCTACGGCACCTGGTATTCCCAGGCGGTCTCCCATCCAGGTACTAACCAGGCGCGACCCTGCTTAGCATCCGAGATCAGACGAGATCGAGCGCATTCAGGGTGATGTGGCCATAGGCGGTCTTGCAGCCTACTTACAACTCTCTTGACAAAAGCCAAGGTGGTCACCTCGGGCAATCGAGAGGAAAAATACAGCAGGTCGCCAAAGCCAACAACATAATGGAAAAAAGCCTACAGCACCTGGTATTCCCAGGCGGTCTCCCATCCAGCTACTAACCAGGCCCGACCCTGCTTATCATCCGAGATCAGACGAGATCGAGCGCATACAGGGTGATGTGGCCGTAGGCGATCTTGCACCCTGCTTACAACTCTCTTGACAAAAGTCAAGGTGGTCACCTCGGGCAATTGAGAGGAAAAATACAGCAGGTCGCCAAAGCCAACAACATAATGGAAAAAAGCCTACGGCACCTGGTATTCCCAGGCGGCCTCCCATCCAGGTACTAACCAGGCCCGACCCTGCTTAGCATCCGAGATCAGACGAGATCGAGCGCATTCAGGGAGATGTGGCTGCAGGCGATCTTGCACCCTACTTACAACTCTCTTGACAAAAGCCAAGGTGGTCACCTCGGGCAATCGAGAGGAAAAATACAGCAGGTCGCCAAAGCCAACAACATAATGGAAAAAAGCCTATGGCACCTGGTATTCCCAGGCGGTCTCCCATCCAGGTACTAACCAGGCCCGACCCTGATTAGCATCCGAGATCGAGCGCATTCAGGGTGATGTGGCTGTAGGCGATCTTGCACCCTACTTACAACTCTCTTGAGAAAAGCCAAGGTGGTCACCTCGGGCAATCGAGAGGAAAAATACAGCAGGTCGCCAAAGCCAACAACATAATGGAAAAAAGCCTATGGCACCTGGTATTCCCAGGCGGTCTCCCATCCAGGTACTAACCAGGCCGAACCCTGATTAGCATCCGAGATCAAGCGCATTCAGGGTGATGTGGCTGTAGGCGATCTTGCACCCTACTTACAACTCTCTTGAGAAAAGCCAAGGTGGTCACCTCGGGCAATCGAGAGGAAAAATACAGCAGGTCGCCAAAGCCAACAACATAATGGAAAAAAGCCTACGGCACTTGGTATTCCCAGGCGGTCTCCCATCCAGGTACTAACCAGGCGCGACCCTGCTTAGCATCCGAGATCAGACGAGATCGAGCGCGTTCAGGGTGATGTGGCCGTAGGCGGTCTTGCACCCTACTTACAACTCTCTTGACAAAAGCCAAGGTGGTCACCTCGGGCAATCGAGAGGAAAAATACAGCAGGTCGCCAAAGCCAACAACATAATGGAAAAAAGCCTACGGCACCTGGTATTCCCAGGCGGTCTCGCATCCAGGTACTAACCAGGCCCGACCCTGCTTAGCATCCGAGATCAGATGAGATCGAGCGCATTCAGGGTGATGTGGCTGCAGGCAATCTTGCACCCTACTTACAACTCTCTTGACAAAAGCCAAGGTGGTCACCTCGGACAATCGAGAGGAAAAATACAGCAGGTCGCCAAAGCCAACAACATAATGGAAAAAAGCCTACGGCACCTGGTATTCCCAGGCGGTCTCCCATCCAGGCTCGACCCTGCTTAGCATCCGAGATCAGACGAGATTGAGCGCATTCAGGGTGATGTGGCCGTAGGCAATCTTGAACCCTACTTACAACTCTCTTGACAAAAGCCAAGGTGGTCACCTCGGGCAACCGAGAGGAAAAATACAGCAGGTCGCCAAAGCCAACAACATAATGGAAAAAAGGCTACTGCACCTGGTATTCCCAGGCGGTCTCCCATCGAGGTACTAACCAGGCCCGACCCTGCTTAGCATCCGAGATCGAGCGCATTCAGAGTGATGTGGCTGTAGGCGATCTTGCACCCTACTTACAACTCTCTTGACAAAAGCCAAGGTGGTCACCTCGGGCAATCGAGAGGAAAAATACAGCAGGTCGCCAAAGCCAACAACATAATGGAAAAAAGCCTACGGCACCTGGTATTCCCAGGCGGTCTCCCATCCAGGTACTAACCAGGCGCGACCCTGCTTAGCATCCGAGATCAGACGAGATCGAGCGCATTCAGGGTGATGTGGCCATAGGCGGTCTTGCAACCTACTTACAACTCTATTGACAAAAGCCAAGGTGGTCACCTCGGGCAATCGAGAGGAAAAATACAGCAGGTCGCCAAAGCCAACAACATAATGGAAAAAAGCCTACAGCACCTGGTATTCCCAGGCGGTCTCCCATCCAGGTACTAACCAGGCCCGACCCTGCTTATCATCCGAGATCAGACGAGATCGAGCGCATTCAGGGTGATGTGGCCGTAGGCGATCTTGCACCCTGCTTACAACTCTCTTGACAAAAGCCAAGGTGGTCACCTCGGGCAATCGAGAGGAAAAATACAGCAGGTCGCCAAAGCCAACAACATAATGGAAAAAAGCCTACGGCACCTGGTATTCCCAGGCGGTCTCCCATCCAGGTACTAACCAGGCTCGACCCTACTTAGCATCCGAGATTAGACGAGATTGAGCGCACTCAGGGTGATGTGGCCGTAGGCAATCTTGAACCCTACTTACAACTCTCTTGACAAAAGCCAAGGTGGTCACCTCGGGCAATCGAGAGGAAAAATACAGCAGGTCGCCAAAGCCAACAACATAATGGAAAAAAGCCTATGGCACCTGGTATTCCCAGGCGGTCTCCCATCCAGGTACTAACCAGGCCCGACCCTGCTTAGCATCCGAGATCGAGCGCATTGAGGGTGATGTGGCTGTAGGCGATCTTGCTCCCGTCTTACAACTCTCTTGACAAAAGCCAAGGTGGTCACCTCGGGCAATCGAGAGGAAAAATACAGCAGGTCGCCAAAGCCAACAACATAATGGAAAAAAGCCTACGGCAACTTTTATTCCCAGGCGGTCTCCCATCCAGGTACTAACCAGGCGCGACCCTGCTTAGCATCCGAGATCAGACGAGATCGAGCGCATTCAGGGTGATGTGGCCATAGGCGGTCTTGCACCCTACTTACAACTCTCTTGACAAAAGCCAAGGTGGTCACCTCGGGCAATCGAGAGGAAAAATACAGCAGGTCGCCAAAGCCAACAACATAATGGAAAAAAGCCTACGGCACCTGGTATTCCCAGGCAGTCTCCCATCCAGGTACTAACCAGGCCCGACCCTTCTTAGCATCCGAGATCAGACGAGATCGAGCGCATCCAGGGTGATGTGGCCGCAGGCGATCTTGCACCCTACTTACAACTCTCTTGACAAAAGCCAAGGTGGTCACCTCGGACAATGGAGAGGAAAAATACAGCAGGTCGCCAAAGCCAACAACATAATGGAAAAAAGCCTACGGCACCTGGTATTCCCAGGCGGTCTCCCATCCAGGATCGACCCTGCTTAGCATCCGAGATCAGACGAGATTGAGCGCATTTAGGGTGATGTGGCCGTAGGCAATCTTGAACCCTACTTACAACTCTCTTGACAAAAGCCAAGGTGGTCACCTCGGGCAATCGAGAGGAAAAATACAGCAGGTCGCCAAAGCCAACAACATAATGGAAAAAAGCCTACGGCACCTGGTATTCCCAGGTGGTCTCCCATCCAGGTACTAACCAGGCCCGACCCTGCTTAGCATCTGAGATCGAGCGCATTCAGGGTGATGTGGCTGTAGGCGATCTTGCACCCTACTTACAACTCTCTTGACAAAAGCCAAGGTGGTCACCTCGGGCAATCGAGAGGAAAAATACAGCAGGTCGCCAAAGCCAACAACATAATGGAAAAAAGCCTACGGCACCTGGTGTTCCCAGGCGGTCTACCATCCAGGTACTAACCAGGCCCGACCCTGCTTAGCATCTGAGATCGAGCGCATTCAGGGTGATGTGGCAGTAGGCAATCTTGAACCCTACTTACAACTCTCTTGACAAAAGCCAAGGTGGTCACCTCGGGCAATTGTGAGGAAAAATACAGCAGGTCGCCAAAGCCAACAACATAATGGAAAAAAGCCTACGGCACCTGGTATTCCCAGGCGGTCTACCATCCAGGTATTAACCAGGCCTGACCCTGCTTAGCATCCGAGATCAGACGAGATCGAGCGCATTCAGGGTGATATGGCCGTAGGCAATCTTGCACCCTACTTACAACTCTCTTGACAACAGCCAAGGTGGTCACCTCGGACAATCGAGAGGAAAAATACAGCAGGTCGCCAAAGCCAACAACATAATGGTAAAAAGCCTACGGCACCTGATATTCCCAGGCGGTCTCCCAATCCAGGTACCAACCAGGCCCGACCCTGCTTAGCATCCGAGATCAGATGATATCGAGCGCATTCAGGGTGATGTGGCCCTAGGCGATCTTGCGTCCTACTTACAACTCTCTTGACAAAAGCTAAGGTGGTCACCTCGGGCAATCGAAAGGAAAAATACAGCAGTTCGCCAAAGCCAACAACATAATGGAAAAAAGCCTACGGCACCTGGTATTCCCAGGCGGTCTCCCATCCAGGTACTAACCAGGCCCGACCCTGCTTAGCATCCGAGATCAGACGAGATCGAGCGCATTCAGGGTGTTCTGGCTGTAGGCGGCTTTGCACCCTACTTACAACTCTCTTGACAAAAGCCAAGGTGGTCACCTCGGGCAATCGAGAGGAAAAATACAGCAGGTCGCCAAAGCCAACAACATAATGGAAAAAAGCCTACAGCACCTGGTATTCGCAGGCGGTCTCCCATCCAGGTACTAACCAGGCCCAACCCTGCTTAGCATCCGAGATCAGACGAGATCGAGCGCATTCAGGGTGATGTGGCCGTAGGCGATCTTGTGTCCTACTTACAACTCTCTTGACAAAAGCCTACGGCACCTGGTATTCTCAGGCGGTCTCCCTTTCAGGTACTAACCAGGCCTGACGCTGCTTAGCCGTAGGCAATCTTGCACTTGCTTAGCATCCGAGATCAGATGAGATTGAGCGCATTCAGGGTGATGTGGCCGTAGGAGATCTTGCACCCTACTTACAACTCTCTTGACAAAAGCCAAGGTGGTCACCTCGGGCAATCGAGAGGAAAAATACAGCAGGTCGCCAAAGCCAACAACATAATGGAAAAAAGCCTACGGAACCTGGTATTCCCAGGCGTTCTCCCATCCAGGTACTAACCAGGCCCGACCCTGCTTGGCATCCGAGATCAGACGAGATCGAGCGCATTCAGGGTGATGTGGCCGTAGGCGATCTTGCACCCTACTTACAACTCTCTTGACAAAAGCCTACGGCACCTGGTATTCCCAGGCGGTCTCCCTTTCAGGTACTAACCAGGCCTGACGCTGCTTAGCCGTAGGCAATCTTGCACTTGCTTAGCATCCGAGATCAGATGAGATTGAGCGCATTCAGGGTGATGTGGCCGTAGGAGATCTTGCACCCTACTTACAACTCTCTTGACAAAAGCCAAGGTGGTCACCTCGGGCAATCGAGAGGAAAAATACAGCAGATCGCCAAAGCCAACAACATAATGGAAAAAAGCCTACGGCACCTGGTATTCCCAGGCGTTCTCCCATCCAGGTACTAACCAGGCCCGACCCTGCTTGGCATCCGAGATCAGACGAGATCGAGCGCATTCAGGGTGATGTGGCCGTAGGCGATCTTGCACCCTACTTACAACTCTCTTGACAAAAGCCAAGGTGGTCACCTCGGGCAATCGAGGGGAAAAATACAGCAGGTCGCCAAAGCCAATAACATAATGGAAAAAAGCCTACGGCACCTGGTATTCCCAAGCGGTCTCCCATCCAGGTACTAACCAGGCCCGACCCTGCTTAGCATCCGAGATCAGACAAGATCGAGCGCATTCAGGGTGATGTGGCCGTAGGCGATCTTGCACCCTACTTACAACTCTCTTGACAGAAGCCAAGGTGGTCACCTCGGGCAATCGAGAGGAAAAATACAGCAGGTCGCCAAAGCCAACAACATAATGGAAAAAAGCCTACGGCACCTGGTATTCCCAGGCGGTCTCCCATCCAGGTACTAAGCAGGCTCGACCCTGTTTAGCATCCGAGATCAGAGGAGATCGAGCGCATTCAGGGTGATGTGGCCGTAGGCAATCTTACGCCCTACTTACAACTCTCTTGACAAAAGCCAAGGTGGTCACCTCGGGCAATCGAGAGGAAAAATACAGCAGGTCGCCAAAGCCAACAACATAATGAAAGAAAGCCTACGGCACAAGGTATTCCCAGGCGGTCTCACATCCAGGTACTAGCCAGGCCCGACCCTGCTTAGCATGCGAGATCAGACGAGATCGAGCGCATTCAGGGTGATGTGGCAGTAGGCGATCTTGCACCCTACTTACAACTCTCTTGACAAAAGCCAAGGTGGTCACCTCAGGCAATCGAGAGGAAAAATACAGCAGGTCGCCAAAGCCCTACAACATAATGGAAAAAAGCCTACGGCACCTAGTATTCTCAGGCGGTCTCCGATCCAGGTACTAACCAGGCCCGACCCTGCTTAGCATCCGAGATCAGACGAGATCGAGCGCATTCAGGGTGATGTGGCAGTAGGCAATCTTGCACCCTACTTACAACTCTCTTGACAAAATCCAAGGTGGTCACCTCGGGCAATCGAGAGGAAAAATACAGCAGGTCGCCAAAGCCAATAACATAATGGAAAAAAGCCTACGGCACCTAGTATTCCCAGGCGGTCTCCCATCCAGGTACTAACCAGGCGCGACCCTGCTTAGCATCCGAGATCAGACGAGATCGAGCGAGTTCAGGGTGATGTGGCCGTAGGCGGTCTTGCACCCTACTTACAACTCTCTTGACAAAAGCCAAGGTGGTCACCTCGGGCAATCGAGAGGAAAAATACAGCAGGTCGCCAAAGCCAACAACATAATGGAAAAAAGCCTACGGCACCTGGTATTCCCAGGCGGTCTCCCATCCAGGTACTAACCAGGCCCGACCCTGCTTAGCATCCGAGATCAGACGAGATCGAGCGCATTCAGGGTGATGTGGCTGCAGGCAATCTTGCACCCTACTTACAACTCTCTTGACAAAAGCCAAGGTGGTCACCTCGGACAATCGAGAGGAAAAATACAGCAGGTCGCCAAAGCCAACAACATAATGGAAAAAAGCCTACGGCACCTGGTATTCCCAGGCGGTCTCCCATCCAGGCTCGACCCTGCTTAGCATCCGAGATCAGACGAGATTGAGCGCATTCAGGGTGATGTGGCCGTAGGCAATCTTGAACCCTACTTACAACTCTCTTGACAAAAGCCAAGGTGGTCACCTCGGGCAATCGAGAGGAAAAATACAGCAGGTCGCCAAAGCCAACAACATAATGGAAAAAAGCCAACGCACCTGGTATTCCCAGGCGGTCTCCCATCCAGGTACTAACCAGGCCCGACCCTGCTTAGCATCCGAGATCGAGCGCATTCAGGGAGATGTGGCTGTAGGCGATCTTGCACCCTACTTACAACTCTCTTGACAAAAGCCAAGGTGGTCACCTCGGGCAATCGAGAGGAAAAATACAGCAGGTCGCCAAAGCCAACAACATAATGGAAAAAAGCCTACGGCACCTGGTATTCCCAGGCGATCTCCCATCCAGGTACTAACCAGGCGCGACCCTGCTTAGCATCCGAGATCAGACGAGATCGAGCGCATTCAGGGTGATGTGGCCGTAGGCGGTCTTGCACCCTACTTACAACTCTCTTGACAAAAGCCAAGGTGGTCACCTCGGGCAATCGAGAGGAAAAATACAGCAGGTCGCCAAAGCCAACAACATAATGGAAAAAAGCCTACGGCACCTGGTATTCCCAGACGGTCTCCCATCCAGGTACTAACCAGGCCCGACCCTGCTTAGCATCCGAGATCGAGCGCATTCAGGGTGATGTGGCTGTAGGTGATCTTGCACCCTACTTACAACTCTCTTGACAAAAGCCAAGGTGGTCACCTCGGGCAATCGAGAGGAAAAATACAGCAGGTCGCCAAAGCCAACAACATAATGGAAAAAAGCCTACAGCACCTGGTATTCCCAGGCGGTCTCCCATCCAGCTACTAACCAGGCCCGACCCTGCTTATCATCCGAGATCAGACGAGATCGAGCGCATTCAGGGTGATGTGGCCGTAGGCGATCTTGCACCCTGCTTACAACTCTCTTGACAAAAGTCAAGGTGGTCACCTCGGGCAATTGAGAGGAAAAATACAGCAGGTCGCCAAAGCCAACAACATAATGGAAAAAAGCCTACGGCACCTGGTATTCCCAGGCGGCCTCCCATCCAGGTACTAACCAGGCCCGACCCTGCTTAGCATCCGAGATCAGACGAGATCGAGCGCATTCAGGGAGATGTGGCTGCAGGCGATCTTGCACCCTACTTACAACTCTCTTGACAAAAGCCAAGGTGGTCACCTCGGGCAATCGAGAGGAAAAATACAGCAGGTCGCCAAAGCCAACAACATAATGGAAAAAAGCCTATGGCACCTGGTATTCCCAGGCGGTCTCCCATCCAGGTACTAACCAGGCCCGACCCTGATTAGCATCCGAGATCGAGCGCATTCAGGGTGATGTGGCTGTAGGCGATCTTGCAACCTACTTACAACTCTCTTGAGAAAAGCCAAGGTGGTCACCTCGGGCAATCGAGAGGAAAAATACAGCAGGTCGCCAAAGCCAACAACATAATGGAAAAAAGCCTATGGCACCTGGTATTCCCAGGCGGTCTCCCATCCAGGTACTAACCAGGCCGGACTCTGATTAGCATCCGAGATCGAGCGCATTCAGGGTGATGTGGCTGTAGGCGATCTTGCACCCTACTTACAACTCTCTTGAGAAAAGCCAAGGTGGTCACCTCGGGCAATCGAGAGGAAAAATACAGCAGGTCGCCAAAGCCAACAACATAATGGAAAAAAGCCTACGGCACTTGGTTTTCCCAGGCGGTCTCCCATCCAGGTACTAACCAGGCGCGACCCTGCTTAGCATCCGAGATCAGACGAGATCGAGCGCGTTCAGGGTGATGTGGCCGTAGGCGGTCTTGCACCCTACTTACAACTCTCTTGACAAAAGCCAAGGTGGTCACCTCGGGCAATCGAGAGGAAAAATACAGCAGGTCGCCAAAGCCAACAACATAATGGAAAAAAGCCTACGGCACCTGGTATTCCCAGGCGGTCTCCCATCCAGGTACTAACCAGGCCCGACCCTGCTTAGCATCCGAGATCAGACGAGATCGAGCTCATTCAGGGTGATGTGGCTGCAGGCAATCTTGCACCCTACTTACAACTCTCTTGACAAAAGCCAAGGTGGTCACCTCGGACAATCGAGAGGAAAAATACAGCAGGTCGCCAAAGCCAACAACATAATGGAAAAAAGCCTACGGCACCTGGTATTCCCAGGCGGTCTCCCATCCAGGCTCGACCCTGCTTAGCATCCGAGATCAGACGAGATTGAGCGCATTCAGGGTGATGTGGCCGTAGGCAATCTTGAACCCTACTTACAACTCTCTTGACAAAAGCCAAGGTGGTCACCTCGGGCAATCGAGAGGAAAAATACAGCAGGTCGCCAAAGCCAACAACATAATGGAAAAAAGGCTACTGCACCTGGTATTCCCAGGCGGTCTCCCATCGAGGTACTAACCAGGCCCGACCCTGCTTAGCATCCGAGATCGAGCGCATTCAGGGTGATGTGGCTGTAGGCGATCTTGCACCCTACTTACAACTCTCTTGACAAAAGCCAAGGTGGTCACCTCGGGCAATCGAGAGGAAAAATACAGCAGGTCGCCAAAGCCAACAACATAATGGAAAAAAACTTACGGCACCTGGTATTCCCAGGCGGTCTCCCATCCAGGTACTAACCAGGCGCGACCCTGCTTAGCATCCGAGATCAGACGAGATCGAGCGCATTCAGGGTGATGTGGCCATAGGCGGTCTTGCAACCTACTTACAACTCTATTGACAAAAGCCAAGGTGGTCACCTCGGGCAATCGAGAGGAAAAATACAGCAGGTCGCCAAAGCCAACAACATAATGGAAAAAAGCCTACAGCACCTGGTATTCCCAGGCGGTCTCCCATCCAGGTACTAACCAGGCCCGACCCTGCTTATCATCCGAGATCAGACGAGATCGAGCGCATTCAGGGTGATGTGGCCGTAGGCGATCTTGCACCCTGCTTACAACTCTCTTGACAAAAGCCAAGGTGGTCACCTCTGGCAATCGAGAGGAAAAATACAGCAGGTCGCCAAAGCCAACAACATAATGGAAAAAAGCCTACGGCACCTGGTATTCCCAGGCGGTCTCCCATCCAGGTACTAACCAGGCTCGACCCTACTTAGCATCCGAGATCAGACGAGATTGAGCGCATTCAGGGTGATGTGGCCGTAGGCAATCTTGAACCCTACTTACAACTCTCTTGACAAAAGCCAAGGTGGTCACCTCGGGCAATCGAGAGGAAAAATACAGCAGGTCGCCAAAGCCAACAACATAATGGAAAAAAGCCTATGGCACCTGGTATTCCCAGGCGGTCTCCCATCCAGGTACTAACCAGGCCCGACCCTGCTTAGCATCCGAGATCGAGCGCATTCAGGGTGATGTGGCTGCACGCGACCTTGCACCCTACTTACAACTCTCTTGACAAAAGCCAAGGTGGTCACCTCGGGCAATCGAGAGGAAAAATACAGCAGGTCGCCAAAGCCAACAACATAATGGAAAAAAGCCTACGGCACCTGGTATTTCCAGGTGGTCTCCCATCCAGGTACTAACCAGGCCCGACCCTGCTTAGCATCCGAGATCAGACGAGATCGAGCACATTCAGGGTGATGTGGCCGTAGGCGATCTTGCACCCTACTTACAACTCTCTTGACAAAAGCCAAAGTGGTCACCTCGGGCAATAGAGAGGAAAAATACAGCAGGTCGCCAAAGCCAACAACATAATGGAAAAAAGCCTACGGCACCTGGTATTCCCAGGCGGTCTCCCATCCAGGTACTAACCAGGCCCGACCCTGCTTAGCATCCGAGATCAGACGAGATCGAGCGCATTCAGGGTGATGTGGCCGTAGCCGATCTTGCACCCTACTTACAACTCTCTTGACAAAAGCCAAGGTGGTCACCTTGGGCAATCGAGAGGAAAAATACAGCAGGTCGCCAAAGCCAACAACATAATGGAAAAAAGCCTACGGCACCTGGTATTCCCAGGCGGTCTCCCATCCAGGTACTAACCTGGCCCGACCCTGCTTAGCATCCGAGATCAGATGAGATCGAGCGCATTCAGGGTGATGTGGCCGTAGGTTATCTTGCACCCTACTTACAACTCTCTTGACAAAAGCCAAGGTGGTCACCTCGGGCAATAGAGAGGAAAAATACAGCAGGTCGCCAAAGCCAACAACTTAATGGAAAAAAGCCTACGGCACCTGGTATTCCCAGGCGGTCTCCCATCCAGGTACTAACCAGGCCCGACCCTGCTTAGCATCCAAGATCAGACGAGATCGAGCGCATTCAGGGTGATGTGGCCGTAGCCGATCTTGCACCCTACTTACAACTCTCTTGACAAAAGCCAAGGTGGTCACCTCGGGCAATCGAGAGGAAAAATACAGCAGGTCGCCAAAGCCAACAACATAATGGAAAAAAGCCTGCGGCACCTGGTATTCCCAGGCGGTCTCCCATCCAGGTACTAACCTGGCCCGACCCTGCTTAGCATCCGAGATCAGACGAGATCAAGCGCATTCAGGGTGATGTGGCCGTAGGTGATCTTGCACCCTACTTACAACTCTCTTGACAAAAGCCAAGGTGGTCACCTCGGGCAATCGAGAGGAAAAACACAGCAGGTCGCCAAAGCCAACGACATAATGGAAAAAAGCCTACGGCACCTGGTATTCCCAGGTGGTCTCCCATCCAGGTACTAACCAGGCCCGACCCTGCTTAGCATCCGAGATCAGACGAGATCGAGCGCATTCAGAGTGTTGTGGCCGTAGGCGATCTTGCACCCTACTTACAACTCTCTTGACAAAAGCCAAGGTGGTCACCTCGGGCAATCGAGAGGAAAAATACAGCAGGTCGCCAAAGCCAACAACATAATGGAAAAAAGCCTACGGCACCTGGTATTCCCAGGCGGTCTCCCATCCAGGTACTAACCAGGCCCGACCATGCTTAGCATCCGAGATCAGACGAGATCGAGCGCATTCAGGGTGATGTGGCCGTTGGCGATCTTGCACCCTACTTACAACTCTCTTGACAAAAGCCAAGGTGGTCACCTCGGGCAATCGAGAGGAAAAATACAGCAGGTCGCCAAAGCCAACAACATAATGGAAAAAAGCCAACGGCACCTGGTATTTCCAGGTGGTCTCCCATCCAGGTACTAACCAGGCCCGACCCTGCTTAGCATCCGAGATCAGACGAGATCGAGCGCATTCAGGGTGATGTGGCCGTAGGCGATATTGCTCCCTACTTACAACTCTCTTGACAAAAGCCAAGGTGGTCACCTCGGGTAATCGAGAGGAAAAATACAGCAGGTCGCCAAAGCCAACGACATAATGGAAAAAAGCCTACGGCACCTGGTATTCCCAGGCGGTCTCACATCCAGGTACTAACCAGGCCCGACCCTGCTTAGCATCCGAGATCAGACGAGATCGAGCGCATTCAGAGTGTTGTGGCAGTAGGCAATCTTGCACCCTACTTACAACTCTCTTGACAAAAGCCAAGGTGGTCACCTCGGGCAATCGAGAGGAAAAATACAGCAGGTCGCCAAAGCCAACAACATAATGGAAAAAAGCCTACGGCACCTGGTATTCCCAGGCGGTCTCCCATCCAGGTACTAACCAGGCCCGACCCTGCTTAGCATCTGAGATCAGACGAGATCGAGCGCATTCAGGGTGATGTGGCCATAGGCTGTCTTGCACCCTACTTACAACTCTCTTGACAAAAGCCAAGGTGGTCACCTCGGGCAATCGAGAGGAAAAATACAGTAGGTCGCCAAAGCCAACAACATAATGGAAAAAAGCCTACGGCACCTGGAATTCCCAGGCGGTCTCCTATCCAGGTACTAACCAGGCCCGACCCTGCTTAGCATCCGAGATCAGATGAGATCGAGCGCATTCAGGGTGATGTGGCCGTAGGCGACCTTGCACCCTACTTACAACTCTCTTAACAAAAGCCAAGGTGGTCACCTCGGGCAATTGAGAGGAAAAATACAGTAGGTCGCCAAAGCCAACAACATAATGGAAAAAAGCCTACGGCACCTGGTATTTCCAGGTGGTCTCCCATCCAGGTACTAACCAGGCCCGACCCTGCTTAGCATCCGAGATCAGATGAGATCGAGCGCATTCAGGGTGATGTGGCCATAGGCGATCTTAAACCCTACTTACAACTCTCTTGACAAAAGCCAAGGTGGTCACCTCGGGCAATCGAGAGGAAAAATACAGCTGGTCGCCAAAGCCAACAACATAATGGAAAAAAGCCTACGGCACCTGGTATTTCCAGGTGGTCTCCCATCCAGGTACTAACCAGGACCGACCCTGCTTAGCATCCAAGATCAGACGAGATCGAGCGCATTCAGGGTGATGTGGCCGTAGGCGATCTTGCACCCTACTTACAACTCTCTTGACAAAAGCCAAGGTGGTCACCTCGGACTATGGAGAGGAAAAATACAGCAGGTCGCCAAAGCCAACAACATAATGGAAAAAAGCCTACGGCACCTGGTATTCCCAGGCGGTCTCCCATCCAGGTACTAACCAGGCCCGACCCTGCTTAGCATCCGAGATCAGACGAGATCGAGCGCATTCAGGGTGATGTGGCCGTAGGCGATCTTGCCTCCTACTTACAACTCTCTTGACAAAAGCCAAGGTGGTCACCTCGGGCTATTGAGAGGAAAAATACAGCAGGTCGCCAAAGCCGACAACATAATGGAAAAAAGCCTACGGCACCTGGTATTCGCAGGCGGTCTCCCATCCAGGTACTAACCAGGCCCGACCCTGCTTAGCATCCGAGATCAGACGAGATCAAGCACATTCAGGGTGATGTGGCCGTAGGCGATCTTGCACCCTACTTACAACTCTCTTAACAAAAGCCAAGGTGGTCACCTCGGGCAATTGAGAGGAAAAATACAGCAGGTAGCCAAAGCCAACAACATAATGGAAAAAAGCCTACGGCACCTGGTATTCCCAGGCGGTCTCCCATCCAGGTACTAACCAGGCCCGACCCTGCTTAGCATCCGAGATCAGACGAGATCGAGCGCATTCAGGGTGATGTGGCCGTAGGCGATCTTGCACCCTACTTACAACTCTCTTGACAAAAGCCAAGGTGGTCACCTCGGGCAATCGAGAGGAAAAATGCAGCAGGTCGCCAAAGCCAACAACATAATGGAAAAAAGCCTACGGCACCTGGTATTTCCAGGTGGTCTCCCATCCAGGTACTAACCAGGCCCGACCCTGCTTAGCATCCGAGATCAGACGAGATCGAGCGCATTCAGGGTGATGTGGCCGTAGGCGATCTTGCATCCTACTTACAACTCTCTTGACAAAAGCCAAGGTGGTCACCTCGGGCAATGGAGAGGAAAAATACAGCAGGTCGCCAAAGCCAACAACATAATGGAAAAAAGCCTACGGCACCTGTTATTCCCAGGCGGTCTCCCATCCAGGTACTAACCAGGCCCGACCATGCTTAGCATCCGAGATCAGACGAGATCGAGCGCATTCAGGGTGATGTGGCCGTAGGCAATCTTGCACTCTACTTACAACTCTCTTGACAAAAGCCAAGGTGGTCACCTCGGACTATGGAGAGGAAAAATACAGCAGGTCGCCAAAGCCAACAACATAATGGAAAAAAGCCTACGGCACCTGGTATTCCCAGGCGGTCTCCCATCCAGGTACTAACCAGGCCCGACCCTGCTTAGCATCCGAGATCAGACGAGATCGAGCGCATTCAGGGTGATGTGGCCGTAGGCGATCTTGCCTCCTACTTACAACTCTCTTGACAAAAGCCAAGGTGGTCACCTCGGGCTATTGAGAGGAAAAATACAGCAGGTCGCCAAAGCCGACAACATAATGGAAAAAAGCCTACGGCACCTGGTATTCGCAGGCGGTCTCCCATCCAGGTACTAACCAGGCCCGACCCTGCTTAGCATCCGAGATCAGACGAGATCGAGCGCATTCAGGGTGATGTGGCCGTAGGCGATCTTGCACCCTACTTACAACTCTCTTGACAAAAGCCAAGGTGGTCACCTCGGGCAATCGAGAGGAAAAATACAGCAGGTCGCCAAAGCCAACAACATAATGGAAAAAAGCCTACGGCACCTGGTATTCCCAGGCGGTCTCCCATCCAGGTACTAACCAGGCCCAACCCTGCTTAGCATCCGAGATCAGACGAGATCGAGCGCATTCAGAGTGTTGTGGCAGCAGGCAATCTTGCACCCTACTTACAACTCTCTTGACAAAAGCCAAGGTGGTCACCTCGGGCAATCGAGAGGAAAAATACAGCAGGTCGCCAAAGCCAACAACATAATGGAAAAAAGCCTACGGCACCTGGTATTCCCAGGCGGTCTCCCATCCAGGTACTAACCAGGCCCGACCCTGCTTAGCATCCAAGATCAGACGAGATCGAGCGCATTCAGGGTGATGTGGCCGTAGGCGATCTTGCACTCTACTTACAACTCTCTTGACAAAAGCCAAGGTGGTCACCTCGGGCAATCGAGAGGAAAAATACAGCAGGTCGCCAAAGCCAACAACATAATGGAAAAAAGCCTACGGCACCTGGTATTTCCAGGTGGTCTCCCATCCAGGTACTAACCAGGCCCGACCCTGCTTAGCATCCGAGATCAGACGAGATCGAGCGCATTCAGGGTGATGTGGCCATAGGCGATCTTGCACCCTACTTACAACTCTCTTGACAAAAGCCAAGGTGGTCACCTCGGGCAATCGAGAGGAAAAATACAGTAGGTCGCCAAAGCCAACAACATAATGGAAAAAAGCCTACGGCACCTGGAATTCCCAGGCGGTCTCCCATCCAGGTACTAACCAGGCCCGACCCTGCTTAGCATCCGAGATCAGATGAGATCGAGCGCATTCAGGGTGATGTGGCCGTAGGCGACCTTGCACCCTACTTACAACTCTCTTAACAAAAGCCAAGGTGGTCACCTCGGGCAATTGAGAGGAAAAATACAGTAGGTCGCCAAAGCCAACAACATAATGGAAAAAAGCCTACGGCACCTGGTATTTCCAGGTGGTCTCCCATCCAGGTACTAACCAGGCCCGACCCTGCTTAGCATCCGAGATCAGATGAGATCGAGCGCATTCAGGGTGATGTGGCCATAGGCGATATTGTACCCTACTTACAACTCTCTTGACAAAAGCCAAGGTGGTCACCTCGGGCAATCGAGAGGAAAAATACAGCAGGTCGCCAAAGCCAACAACATAATGGAAAAAAGCCTACGGCACCTGGTATTCCCAAGCAGTCTCCCATCCAGGTACTAAGCAGGCCCGACCCTGCTTAGCATCCGAGATCAGACGAGATCGAGCGCATTCAGGGTGATGTGGCCGTAGGCAATCTTGCGCTCTACTTACAACTCTCTTGACAAAAGCCAAGGTGGTCACCTCGGACTATGGAGAGGAAAAATACAGCAGGTCGCCAAAGCCAACAACATAATGGAAAAAAGCCTACGGCACCTGGTATTCCCAGGCGGTCTCCCATCCAGGTACTAACCAGGCCCGACCCTGCTTAGCATCCGAGATCAGACGAGATCGAGCGCATTCAGGGTGATGTGGCCGTAGGCGATCTTGCTTCCTACTTACAACTCTCTTGACAAAAGCCAAGGTGGTCACCTCGGGCTATTGAGAGGAAAAATACAGCAGGTCGCCAAAGCCGACAACATAATGGAAAAAAGCCTACGGCACCTGGTATTCGCAGGCGGTCTCCCATCCAGGTACTAACCAGGCCCGACCCTGCTTAGCATCCGAGATCAGACGAGATCGAGCGCATTCAGGGTGATGTGGCCGTTGGCGATCTTGCACCCTACTTACAACTCTCTTGACAAAAGCCAAGGTGGTCACCTCGGGCAATCGAGAGGAAAAATACAGCAGGTCGCCAAAGCCAACAACATAATGGAAAAAAGCCTACGGCACCTGGTATTCCCAGGCGGTCTCCCATCCAGGTACTAACCAGGCCCAACCCTGCTTAGCATCCGAGATCAGACGAGATCGAGCGCATTCAGGGTGATGTGGCCGTAGGCAACCTTGCACCCTACTTACAACTCTCTTAACAAAAGCCAAGGTGGTCACCTCGGGCAAATGGGAGGAAAAATACAGCAGGTAGCCAAAGCCAACAACATAATGGAAAAAAGCCTACGGCACCTGGTATTCCCAGGCGGTCTCCCATCCAGGTACTAACCAGGCCCGACCCTGCTTAGCATCCGAGATCAGACGAGATCGAGCGCATTCAGAGTGATGTGGCCGTAGGCGATCTCGCACTCTACTTACAACTCTCTTGACAAAAGCCAAGGTGGTCACCTCGGGCTATGGAGAGGAAAAATACAGCAGGTCGCCAAAGCCAACAACATAATGGAAAAAAGCCTACGGCACCTGGTATTCCCAGGCGGTCTCCCATCCAGGTACTAACCAGGCCCGACCCTGCTTAGCATCCGAGATCAGACAAGATCGAGCGCATTCAGGGTGATGTGGCCGTAGGCAATCTTGCACTCTACTTACAACTCACTTGACAAAAGCCAAGGTGGTCACCTCGGGCTATGGAGAGGAAAAATACAGCAGGTCGCCAAAGCCAACAACATAATGGAAAAAAGCCTACGGCACCTGGTATTCCCAGGCGGTCTCCCATCCAGGTACTAACCAGGCCTGACCCTGCTTAGCATCCGAGATCAGACGAGATCGAGCGCATTCAGGGTGATGTGGCCGTAGGCGACCTTGCCTCCTACTTACAACTCTCTTGACAAAAGCCAAGATGGTCACCTCGGGCTATTGAGAGGAAAAATACAGCAGGTCGCCAAAGCCAACAACATAATGGAAAAAAGCCTACGGCACCTGGTATTCGCAGGCGGTCTCCCATCCAGGTACTAACCAGGCCCGACGCTGCTTAGCATCCGAGAGCAGACGAGATCGAGCGCATTCAGGGTGATGTGGCCGTAGGCGATCTTGCACCCTACTTACAACTCTCTTGACAAAAGCCAAGGTGGTCACCTCGGGCAATCGAGAGGAAAAATACAGCAGGTCGCCAAAGCCAACAACATAATGGAAAAAAGCCTACGGCACCTGGTATTTCCAGGTGGTCTTCCATCCAGGTACTAACCAGGCCCGACCCTGCTTAGCATCCAAGATCAGACGAGATCGAGCGCATTCAGGGTGATGTGGCTGTAGGCGATCTTGCCCCCTACTTACAACTCTCTTGACAAAAGCCAAGGTGGTCACCTCGGGCTATTGAGAGGAAAAATACAGCAGGTCGCCAAAGCCAACAACATAATGGAAAAAAGCCTACGGCACCTGGTATTCCCAGGCGGTCTCCCATCCAGGTACTAAGCAGGCCCGACCCTGCTTAGCATCCGAGATCAGACGAGATCGAGCGCATTCAGGGTGATGTGGCCGTAGGCGATCTTGCACCCTACTTACAACTCTCTTGACAAAAGCCAAGGTGGTCACCTCGGGCAATCGAGAGGAAAAATACAGTAGGTCGCCAAAGCCAACAACATAATGGAAAAAAGCCTACGGCACCTGGAATTCCCAGGCGGTCTCCCATCCAGGTACTAACCAGGCCCGACCCTGCTTAGCATCCGAGATCAGACGAGATCGAGCGCATTCAGGGTGATTTGGCCGTAGGCAATCTTGCACTCTACTTACAACTCTCTTGACAAAAGCCAAGGTGGTCACCTCGGGCTATGGAGAGGAAAAATACAGCAGGTCGCCAAAGCCAACAACATAATGGAAAAAAGCCTACGGCACCTGGTATTCCCAGGCGGTCTCCCATCCAGGTACTAACCAGGCCCGACCCTGCTTAGCATCCGAGATCAGACGAGATCGAGCGCATTCAGGGTGATGTGGCCGCAGGTAATCTTGCACTCTACTTACAACTCTCTTGACAAAAGCCAAGGTGGTCACCTCGGGCTATGGAGAGGAAAAATACAGCAGGTCGCCAAAGCCAACAACATAATGGAAAAAAGCCTACGGCACCTGGTATTCTCAGGCGGTCTCCCATCCAGGTACTAACCAGGCCTGACCCTGCTTAGCATCCGAGATCAGACGAGATCGAGCGCATTCAGGGTGATGTGGCCGTAGGCGATCTTGCCCCCTACTTACAACTCTCTTGACAAAAGCCAAGGTGGTCACCTCGGGCTATTGAGAGGAAAAATACAGCAGGTCGCCAAAGCCAACAACATAATGGAAAAAAGCCTACGGCACCTGGTATTCGCAGGCGGTCTCCCATCCAGGTACTAACCAGGCCCGACCCTGCTTAGCATCCGAGATCAGACGAGATCGAGCGCATTCAGGGTGATGTGGCCGTAGGCGATCTTGCACCCTACTTACAACTCTCTTGACAAAAGCCAAGGTGGTCACCTCGGGCAATTGAGAGGAAAAATACAGTAGGTCGCCAAAGCCAACAACATAATGGAAAAAAAGCCTACGGCACCTGGTATTTCCAGGTGGTCTCCCATCCAGGTACTAACCAGGCCCGACCCTGCTTAGCATCCGAGATCAGACGAGATCGAGCGCATTCAGGGTGATGTGGCCGTAGGCGATCTTGCACCCTACTTACAACTCTCTTGACAAAAGCCAAGGTGGTCACCTCGGGCAATCGAAAGGAAAAATACAGCTGGTCGCCAAAGCCAACAACATAATGGAAAAAAGCCTACGGCACCTGGTATTCCCAGGCGGTCTCCCATCCAGGTACTAACCAGGCCTGACCCTGCTTAGCATCCGAGATCAGACGAGATCGAGCGCATTCAGGGTGATGTGGCCGTAGGCGATCTTGCCCCCTACTTACAACTCTCTTGACAAAAGCCAAGGTGGTCACCTCGGGCTATTGAGAGGAAAAATACAGCAGGTCGCCAAAGCCAACAACATAATGGAAAAAAGCCTACGGCACCTGGTATTCCCAGGCGGTCTCCCATCCAGGTACTAACCAGGCCCAACCCTGCTTAGCATCCGAGATCAGACGAGATCGAGCGCATTCAGGGTGATGTGGCCGTAGGCGACCTTGCACCCTACTTACAACTCTCTTAACAAAAGCCAAGGTGGTCACCTCGGGCAATTGAGAGGAAAAATACAGCAGGTAGCCAAAGCCAACAACATAATGGAAAAAAGCCTACGGCACCTGGTATTCCCAGGCGGTCTCCCATCCAGGTACTAACCAGGCCCGACCCTGCTTAGCATCCGAGATCAGACGAGATCGAGCGCATTCAGGGTGATGTGGCCGTTGGCGATCTTGCACCCTACTAACAACTCTCTTGACAAAAGCCAAGGTGGTCACCTCGGGCAATCGAGAGGAAAAATACAGTAGGTCGCCAAAGCCAACAACATAATGGAAAAAAGCCTACGGCACCTGGAATTCCCAGGCGGTCTCCCATCCAGGTACTAACCAGGCCCGACCCTGCTTAGCATCCGAGATCAGACGAGATGGAGCGCATTCAGGGTGATGTGGCCGTAGGCAATCTTGCACTCTACTTACAACTCTCTTGACAAAAGCCAAGGTGGTCACCTCGGGCTATGGAGAGGAAAAATACAGCAGGTCGCCAAAGCCAACAACATAATGGAAAAAAGCCTACGGCACCTGGTATTCCCAGGCGGTCTCCCATCCAGGTACTAACCAGGCCTGACCCTGCTTAGCATCCGAGATCAGACGAGATCGAGCGCATTCAGGGTGATGTGGCTGTAGGCGATCTTGCCTCCTACTTACAACTCTCTTGACAAAAGCCAAGGTGGTCACCTCGGGCTTTTGAGAGGAAAAATACAGCAGGTCGCCAAAGCCAACAACATAATGGAAAAAAGCCTACGGCACCTGGTATTTGCAGGCGGTCTCCCATCCAGGTACTAACCAGGCCCGACCCTGCTTAGCATCCAAGATCAGACGAGATCGAGCGCATTCAGGGTGATGTAGCCGTAGGCGATCTTGCCCCCTACTTACAACTCTCTTGACAAAAGCCAAGGTGGTCACCTCGGGCTATTGAGAGGAAAAATACAGCAGGTCGCCAAAGCCAACAGCATAATGGAAAAAAGCCTACGGCACCTGGTATTTGCAGGCGGTCTCCCATCCAGGTACTAACCAGGCCCGACCCTGCTTAGCATCCGAGATCAGACGAGATCGAGCGCATTCAGGGTGATGTGGCCGTAGGCGATCTTGCCCCCTACTTACAACTCTCTTGACAAAAGCCAAGGTGGTCACCTCGGGCTATTGAGAGGAAAAATACAGCAGGTCGCCAAAGCCAACAACATAATGGAAAAAAGCCTACGGCACCTGGTATTTGCAGGCGGTCTCCCATCCAGGTACTAACCAGGCCCGACCCTGCTTAGCATCCAAGATCAGACGAGATCGAGCGCATTCAGGGTGATGTGGCCGTAGGCGAACTTGCACCCTACTTACAACTCTCTTAACAAAAGCCAAGGTGGTCACCTCGGGCAATTGAGAGGAAAAATACAGTAGGTCGCCAAAGCCAACAACATAATGGAAAAAAGCCTACGGCACCTGGTATTTCCAGGTGGTCTCCCATCCAGGTACTAACCAGGCCCGACCCTGCTTAGCATCCGAGATCAGACGAGATGGAGCGCATTCAGGGTGATGTGGCCGTAGGCGATCTTGCACCCTACTTACAACTCTCTTGACAAAAGCCAAGGTGGTCACCTCGGGCAATCGAGAGGAAAAATACAGCTGGTCGCCAAAGCCAACAACATAATGGAAAAAAGCCTACGGCACCTGGTATTTCCAGGTGGTCTCCCATCCAGGTACTAACCCGGCCCGACCCTGCTTAGCATCCGAGATCAGACGAGATCGAGCGCATTCAGGGTGATGTGGCCGTAGGCGATCTTGCACCCTACTTACAACTCTCTTGACAAAAGCCAAGGTGGTCACCTCGGGCAATCGAAAGGAAAAATACAGCTGGTCGCCAAAGCCAACAACATAATGGAAAAAAGCCTACGGCACCTGGTATTCCCAGGCGGTCTCCCATCCAGGTACTAAGCAGGCCCGACCCTGCTTAGCATCCGAGATCAGACGAGATCGAGCGCATTCAGGGTGATGTGGCCGGAGGCGGTCTTGCACCCTACTTACCACTCTCTTGACAAAAGCCAAGGTGGTCACCTCGGGCAATCGAGAGGAAAAATACAGTAGGTCGCCAAAGCCAACAACATAATGGAAAAAAGCCTACGGCACCTGAAATTCCCAGGCGGTCTCCCATCCAGGTACTAACCAGGCCCGACCCTGCTTAGCATTCGAGATCAGAGGAGATCGAGCGCATTCAGGGTGATGTGGCCGTAGGCAATCTTGCACTCTACTTACAACTCTCTTGACAAAAGCCAAGGTGGTCACCTCGGGCTATGGAGAGGAAAAATACAGCAGGTCGCCAAAGCCAACAACATAATGGAAAAAAGCCTATGGCACCTAGTATTCCCAGGCGGTCTCCCATCCAGGTACTAACCAGGCCTGACCCTGCTTAGCATCCGAGATCAGACGAGATCGAGCGCATTCAGGGTGATGTGGCCGTAGGCGATCTTGCCCCCTACTTACAACTCTCTTGACAAAAGCCAAGGTGGTCACCTCGGGCTATTGAGAGGAAAAATACAGCAGGTCGCCAAAGCCAACAACATAATGGAAAAAAGCCTACGGCACCTGGTATTCCCAGGCGGTCTCCCATCCAGGTACTAACCAGGCCCAACCCTGCTTAGCATCCGAGATCAGACGAGATCGAGCGCATTCAGTGTGATGTGGCCGTAGGCGACCTTGCACCCTACTTACAACTCTCTTAACAAAAGCCAAGGTGGTCACCTCGGGCAATTGAGACGAAAAATACAGCAGGTAGCCAAAGCCAACAACATAATGGAAAAAAGCCTACGGCACCTGGTATTCCCAGGCGGTCTCCCATCCAGGTACTAACCAGGCCCGACCCTGCTTAGCATCCGAGATCAGACGAGATCGAGCGCATTCAGGGTGATGTGGCCGTAGGCAATCTTGCACCCTACTTACAACTCTCTTGACAAAAGCCAAGGTGGTCACCTCGGGCAATCGAGAGGAAAAACACAGCAGGTCGCCAAAGCCAACGACATAATGGAAAAAAGCCTACGGCACCTGGTATTCCCAGGCGGTCTCCCATCCAGGTACTAAGCAGGCCCGACCCTGCTTAGCATCCGAGATCAGACGAGATCGAGCGCATTCAGGGTGATGTGGCCGTAGGCGATCTTGCACCCTACTTACAACTCTCTTGACAAAAGCCAAGGTGGTCACCTCGGGCAATCGAGAGGAAAAATACAGTAGGTCGCCAAAGCCAACAACATAATGGAAAAAAGCCTACGGCACCTGGAATTCCCAGGCGGTCTCCCATCCAGGTACTAACCAGGCCCGACCCTGCTTAGCATCCGAGATCAGACGAGATCGAGCGCATTAAGGCTGATTTGGCCGTAGGCAATCTTGCACTCTACTTACAACTCTCTTGACAAAAGCCAAGGTGGTCACCTCGGGCTATGGAGAGGAAAAATACAGCAGGTCGCCAAAGCCAACAACATAATGGAAAAAAGCCGACGGCACCTGGTATTCCCAGGCGGTCTCCCATCCAGGTACTAACCAGGGCCGACCCTGCTTAGCATCCGAGATCAGACGAGATCGAGCGCATTCAGGGTGATGTGGCCGCAGGTAATCTTGCACTCTACTTACAACTCTCTTGACAAAAGCCAAGGTGGTCACCCCGGGCTATGGAGAGGAAAAATACAGCAGGTCGCCAAAGCCAACAACATAATGGAAAAAAGCCTACGGCACCTGGTATTCCCAGGCGGTCTCCCATCCAGGTACTAACCAGGCCTGACCCTGCTTAGCATCCGAGATCAGACGAGATCGAGCGCATTCAGGGTGATGTGGCCGTAGGCGATCTTGCACCCTACTTACAACTCTCTTGACAAAAGCCAAGGTGGTCACCTCGGGCAATCGAGAGGAAAAATACAGCTGGTCGCCAAAGCCAACAACATAATGGAAAAAAGCCTACGGCACCTGGTATTCCCAGGCGGTCTCCCATCCAGGTACTAAGCAGGCCCGACCCTGCTTAGCATCCGAGATCAGACGAGATCGAGCGCATTCAGGGTGATGTGGCCGTAGGTGATCTTGCACCCTACTTGCAACTCTCTTGACAAAAGCCAAGGTGGTCACCTCGGGCAAACGAGAGGAAAAATACAGCAGGTCGCCAAAGCCAACAACATAATGGAAAAAAGCCTACGGCACCTGGTATTCCCAGGCGGTCTCCCATCCAAGTACTAACCAGGCCCAACCCTGCTTAGCATCCGAGATCAGACGAGATCGAGCTCATTCAGGGTGATGTGGCCGTAGGCGAACTTGCACCCTACTTACAACTCTCTTAACAAAAGCCAAGGTGGTCACCTCGGGCAATTGAGAGGAAAAATACAGTAGGTCGCCAAAGCCAACAACATAATGGAAAAAAAGCCTACGGCACCTGGTATTTCCAGGTGGTCTCCCATCCAGGTACTAACCAGGCCCGACCCTGCTTAGCATCCGAGATCAGACGAGATCGAGCGCATTCAGGGTGATGTGGCCGTAGGCGATCTTGCACCCTACTTACAACTCTCTTGACAAAAGCCAAGGTGGTCACCTCGGGCAATCGAGAGGAAAAATACAGCTGGTCGCCAAAGCCAACAACATAATGGAAAAAAGCCTACGGCACCTGGTATTCCCAGGCGGTCTCCCATCCAGGTACTAACCAGGGCCGACCCTGCTTAGCATCCGAGATCAGACGAGATCGAGCGCATTCAGGGTGATGTGGCCGCAAGTAATCTTGTGCTCTACTTACAACTCTCTTGACAAAAGCCAAGGTGGTCACCTCGGGCTATGGAGAGGAAAAATACAGCAGGTCGCCAAAGCCAACAACATAATGGAAAAAAGCCTACGGCACCTGGTATTCCCAGGCGGTCTCCCATCCAGGTACTAACCAGGCCTGACCCTGCTTAGCATCCGAGATCAGACGAGATCGAGCGCATTCAGGGTGATGTGGCCATAGGCGATCTTGCCCCCTACTTACAACTCTCTTGACAAAAGCCAAGGTGGTCACCTCGGGCTATTGAGAGGAAAAATACAGCAGGTCGCCAAATTCAACAACATAATGGAAAAAAGCCTACGGCACCTGGTATTCGCAGGCGGTCTCCCATCCAGGTACTAACCAGGCCCGACCCTGCTTAGCATCCGAGATCAGACGAGATCGAGCGCATTCAGGGTGATGTGGCCGTAGGCGATCTTGCACCCTACTTACAACTCTCTTGACAAAAGCCAAGGTGGTCACCTCGGGCAATCGAGAGGAAAAATACAGCTGGTCGCCAAAGCCAACAACATAATGGAAAAAAGCCTACGGCACCTGGTATTCCCAGGCGGTCTCCCATCCAGGTACTAAGCAGGCCCGACCCTGCTTAGCATCCGAGATCAGACGAGATCGAGCGCATTCAGGGTGATGTGGCCGTAGGTGATCTTGCACCCTACTTACAACTCTCTTGACAAAAGCCAAGGTGGTCACCTCGGGCAATCGAGAGGAAAAATACAGCAGGTCGCCAAAGCCAACAAAATAATGGAAGAAAGCCTACGGCACATAGTATTCCCAGGTGGTCTCCCATCCAGGTACTAACAAGGCCCGACCCTGCTTAGCATCCGAGATCAGACGAGATCGAGCGCATTCAGGGGGATGTGGCCATAAGCTATCTTGCACCCTACTTAGAACTCTCTTGACAAAAGCCAAGGTGGTCACCTCGGGCAATCGAGAGGAAAAATACAGCAGGTCGCCAAAGCCAACAACATAATGGAAAAAAGCCTACGGCACCTGGTATTTCCAGGTGGTCTCCCATCCAGGTACTAACCAGGCCCGACCCTGCTTAGCATCCGAGATCAGACGAGATCGAGCGCATTCAGGGTGATGTGGCCGTAGGCGATCTTGCACCCTACTTACAACTCTCTTGACAAAAGCCAAGGTGGTCACCTCGGGCAATCGAGAGGAAAAACACAGCAGGTCGCCAAAGCCAACGACATAATGGAAAAAAGCCTACGGCACCTGGTATTCCCAGGCGGTCTCACATCCAGGTACTAACCAGGCCCGACCCTGCTTAGCGTCCGAGATCAGATGAGATCGAGCGCATTCAGAGTGTTGTGGCAGTAGGCAATCTTGCACCCTACTTACAACTCTCTTGACAAAAGCCAAGGTGGTCACCTCGGGCAAACGAGAGGAAAAATACAGCAGGTCGCCAAAGCCAACAACATAATGGAAAAAAGCCTACGGCACCTGGTATTCCCAGGCGGTCTCCCATCCAGGTACTAACCAGGCCCGACCCTGCTTAGCATCCGAGATCAGACGAGATCGAGCGCATTCAGGGTGATGTGGCCGTAGGCAATCTTGCACTCTACTTAGAACTCTCTTGACAAAAGCCAAGGTGGTCACCTCGGGCTATGGAGAGGAAAAATACAGCAGGTCGCCAAAGCCAACAACATAATGGAAAAAAGCCTACGGCACCTGGTATTCCCGGGCGGTCTCCCATCTAGGTACTAACCAGGCCCGACCCTGCTTAGCATCCGAGATCAGATGAGATCGAGCGCATTCAGGGTGATGTGGCCGTAGGCGATCTTGCACCCTACTTACAACTCTCTTGACAAAAGCCAAGGTGGTCACCTCGGGCAATCGAGAGGAAAAATACAGCTGGTCGCCAAAGCCAACAACATAATGGAAAAAAGCCTACGGCACCTGGTATTCCCAGGCGGTCTCCCATCCAGGTACTAAGCAGGCCTGACCCTGCTTAGCATCCGAGATGAGACGAGATCGAGCGCATTCAGGGTGATGTGGCCGTAGGCGATCTTGTACCCTACTTACAACTCTCTTGACAAAAGCCAAGGTGGTCACCTCGGGCAATCGAGAGGAAAAATACAGCTGGTCACCAAAGCCAACAACATAATGGAAAAAAGCCTACGGCACCTGGTATTCCCAGGCGGTCTCCCATCCAGGTACTAAGCAGGCCCGACCCTGCTTAGCATCCGAGATCAGACGAGATCGAGCGCATTCAGGGTGATGTGGCCGTAGGCGATCTTGCACCCTACTTACAACTCTCTTGACAAAAGCCAAGGTGGTCACCTCGGACAATCGAGAGGAAAAATACAGCAGGTCGCCAAAGCCAACAACATAATGGAAAAAAGCCTACGGCACCGCGTATTCCCAGGCGGTCTCCCATCCAGATACTAACCAGGCCCGACCCTGCTTAGCATCCGAGATCAGACAAGATCGAGCGCATTCAGGGTGATGTGGCCGTAGGCAATCTTGCACCCTACTTACAACTCTCTTGACAAAAGCCAAGGTGGTCACCTCGGGCAATCGAGAGGAAAAATACAGCAGGTCGCCAAAGCCAACAACATAATGGAAGAAAGCCTACGGCACATAGTATTCCCAGGCGGTCTCCCATCCAGGTACTAACAAGGCCTGACCCTGCTTAGCATCCGAGATCAGACGAGATCGAGCGCATTCAGGGTGATGTGGCCGTAGGCGATCTTGCACCCTACTTACAACTCTCTTGACAAAAGCCAAGGTGGTCACCTCGGGCAATCGAGAGGAAAAACACAGCAGGTCGCCAAAGCCAACGACATAATGGAAAAAAGCCTACGGCACCTGGTATTCCCAGGCGGTCTCACATCCAGGTACTAACCAGGCCCGACCCTGCTTAGCGTCCGAGATCAGATGAGATCGAGCGCATTCAGAGTGTTGTGGCAGTAGGCAATCTTGCACCCTACTTACAACTCTCTTGACAAAAGCCAAGGTGGTCACCTCGGGCAAACGAGAGGAAAAATACAGCAGGTCGCCAAAGCCAACAACATAATGGAAAAAAGCCTACGGCACCTGGTATTCCCAGGCGGTCTCCCATCCAGGTACTAACCAGGCCCGACCCTGCTTAGCATCCGAGATCAGACGAGATCGAGCGAATTCAGGGTGATGTGGCCGTAGGCAATCTTGCACTCTACTTACAACTCTCTTGACAAAAGCCAAGGTGGTCACCTCGGGCTATGGAGAGGAAAAATACAGCAGGTCGCCAAAGCCAACAACATAATGGAAAAAAGCCTACGGCACCTGGTATTCCCGGGCGGTCTCCCATCTAGGTACTAACCAGGCCCGACCCTGCTTAGCATCCGAGATCAGATGAGATCGAGCGCATTCAGGGTGATGTGGCCGTAGGCGATCTTGCACCCTACTTACAACTCTCTTGACAAAAGCCAAGGTGGTCACCTCGGGCAATCGAGAGGAAAAATACAGCTGGTCGCCAAAGCCAACAACATAATGGAAAAAAGCCTACGGCACCTGGTATTCCCAGGCGGTCTCCCATCCAGGTACTAAGCAGGCCTGACCCTGCTTAGCATCCGAGATGAGACGAGATCGAGCACATTCAGGGTGATGTGGCCGTAGGCGATCTTGTACCCTACTTACAACTCTCTTGACAAAAGCCAAGGTGGTCACCTCGGGCAATCGAGAGGAAAAATACAGCTGGTCACCAAAGCCAACAACATAATGGAAAAAAGCCTACGGCACCTGGTATTCCCAGGCGGTCTCCCATCCAGGTACTAAGCAGGCCCGACCCTGCTTAGCATCCGAGATCAGACGAGATCGAGCGCATTCAGGGTGATGTGGCCGTAGGCGAGCTTGCACCCTACTTACAACTCTCTTGACAAAAGCCAAGGTGGTCACCTCGGACAATCGAGAGGAAAAATACAGCAGGTCGCCAAAGCCAACAACATAATGGAAAAAAGCCTACGGCACCGCGTATTCCCAGGCGGTCTCCCATCCAGATACTAACCAGGCCCGACCCTGCTTAGCATCCGAGATCAGACAAGATCGAGCGCATTCAGGGTGATGTGGCCGTAGGCAATCTTGCACCCTACTTACAACTCTCTTGACAAAAGCCAAGGTGGTCACCTCGGGCAATCGAGAGGAAAAATACAGCAGGTCGCCAAAGCCAACAACATAATGGAAGAAAGCCTACGGCACATAGTATTCCCAGGCGGTCTCCCATCCAGGTACTAACAAGGCCTGACCCTGCTTAGCATCCGAGATCAGACGAGATCGAGCGCATTCAGGGTGATGTGGCCGTAGGCGATCTTGCACCCTACTTACAACTCTCTTGACAAAAGCCAAGGTGGTCACCTCGGGCAATCGAGAGGAAAAACACAGCAGGTCGCCAAAGCCAACGACATAATGGAAAAAAGCCTACGGCACCTGGTATTCCCAGGCGGTCTCACATCCAGGTACTAACCAGGCCCGACCCTGCTTAGCGTCCGAGATCAGATGAGATCGAGCGCATTCAGAGTGTTGTGGCAGTAGGCAATCTTGCACCCTACTTACAACTCTCTTGACAAAAGCCAAGGTGGTCACCTCGGGCAAACGAGAGGAAAAACACAGCAGGTCGCCAAAGCCAACAACATAATGGAAAAAAGCCTACGGCACCTGGTATTCCCAGGCGGTCTCCCATCCAGGTACTAACCAGGCCCGACCCTGCTTAGCATCCGAGATCGAGCGCATTCAGGGTGATGTGGCCGTAGGCAATCTTGCACTCTACTTACAACTCTCTTGACAAAAGCCAAGGTGGTCACCTCGGGCTATGGAGAGGAAAAATACAGCAGGTCGCCAAAGCCAACAACATAATGGAAAAAAGCCTACGGCACCTGGTATTCCCGGGCGGTCTCCCATCTAGGTACTAACCAGGCCCGACCCTGCTTAGCATCCGAGATCAGATGAGATCGAGCGCATTCAGGGTGATGTGGCCGTAGGCGATCTTGCACCCTACTTACAACTCTCTTGACAAAAGCCAAGGTGGTCACCTCGGGCAATCGAGAGGAAAAATACAGCTGGTCGCCAAAGCCAACAACATAATGGAAAAAAGCCTACGGCACCTGGTATTCCCAGGCGGTCTCCCATCCAGGTACTAAGCAGGCCTGACCCTGCTTAGCATCCGAGATGAGACGAGATCGAGCGCATTCAGGGTGATGTGGCCGTAGGCGATCTTGTACCCTACTTACAACTCTCTTGACAAAAGCCAAGGTGGTCACCTCGGGCAATCGAGAGGAAAAATACAGCTGGTCACCAAAGCCAACAACATAATGGAAAAAAGCCTACGGCACCTGGTATTCCCAGGCGGTCTCCCATCCAGGTACTAAGCAGGCCCGACCCTGCTTAGCATCCGAGATCAGACGAGATCGAGCGCATTCAGGGTGATGTGGCCGTAGGCGAGCTTGCACCCTACTTACAACTCTCTTGACAAAAGCCAAGGTGGTCACCTCGGACAATCGAGAGGAAAAATACAGCAGGTCGCCAAAGCCAACAACATAATGGAAAAAAGCCTACGGCACCGCGTATTCCCAGGCGGTCTCCCATCCAGATACTAACCAGGCCCGACCCTGCTTAGCATCCGAGATCAGACAAGATCGAGCGCATTCAGGGTGATGTGGCCGTAGGCAATCTTGCACCCTACTTACAACTCTCTTGACAAAAGCCAAGGTGGTCACCTCGGGCAATCGAGAGGAAAAATACAGCAGGTCGCCAAAGCCAACAACATAATGGAAGAAAGCCTACGGCACATAGTATTCCCAGGCGGTCTCCCATCCAGGTACTAACAAGGCCTGACCCTGCTTAGCATCCGAGATCAGACGAGATCGAGCGCATTCAGGGTGATGTGGCCGTAGGCGATCTTGCACCCTACTTACAACTCTCTTGACAAAAGCCAAGGTGGTCACCTCGGGCAATCGAGAGGAAAAACACAGCAGGTCGCCAAAGCCAACGACATAATGGAAAAAAGCCTACGGCACCTGGTATTCCCAGGCGGTCTCACATCCAGGTACTAACCAGGCCCGACCCTGCTTAGCGTCCGAGATCAGATGAGTTCGAGCGCATTCAGAGTGTTGTGGCAGTAGGCAATCTTGCACCCTACTTACAACTCTCTTGACAAAAGCCAAGGTGGTCACCTCGGGCAAACGAGAGGAAAAACACAGCAGGTCGCCAAAGCCAACAACATAATGGAAAAAAGCCTACGGCACCTGGTATTCCCAGGCGGTCTCCCATCCAGGTACTAACCAGGCCCGACCCTGCTTAGCATCCGAGATCGAGCGCATTCAGGGTGATGTGGCCGTAGGCAATCTTGCACTCTACTTACAACTCTCTTGACAAAAGCCAAGGTGGTCACCTCGGGCTATGGAGAGGAAAAATACAGCAGGTCGCCAAAGCCAACAACATAATGGAAAAAAGCCTACGGCACCTGGTATTCCCGGGCGGTCTCCCATCTAGGTACTAACCAGGCCCGACCCTGCTTAGCATCCGAGATCAGATGAGATCGAGCGCATTCAGGGTGATGTGGCCGTAGGCGATCTTGCACCCTACTTACAACTCTCTTGACAAAAGCCAAGGTGGTCACCTCGGGCAATCGAGAGGAAAAATACAGCTGGTCGCCAAAGCCAACAACATAATGGAAAAAAGCCTACGGCACCTGGTATTCCCAGGCGGTCTCCCATCCAGGTACTAAGCAGGCCTGACCCTGCTTAGCATCCGAGATGAGACGAGATCGAGCGCATTCAGGGTGATGTGGCCGTAGGCGATCTTGTACCCTACTTACAACTCTCTTGACAAAAGCCAAGGTGGTCACCTCGGGCAATCGAGAGGAAAAATACAGCTGGTCACCAAAGCCAACAACATAATGGAAAAAAGCCTACGGTACCTGGTATTCCCAGGCGGTCTCCCATCCAGGTACTAAGCAGGCCCGACCCTGCTTAGCATCCGAGATCAGACGAGATCGAGCGCATTCAGGGTGATGTGGCCGTAGGCGATCTTGCACCCTACTTACAACTCTCTTGACAAAAGCCAAGGTGGTCACCTCGGACAATCGAGAGGAAAAATACAGCAGGTCGCCAAAGCCAACAACATAATGGAAAAAAGCCTACGGCACCGCGTATTCCCAGGCGGTCTCCCATCCAGATACTAACCAGGCCCGACCCTGCTTAGCATCCGAGATCAGACAAGATCGAGCGCATTCAGGGTGATGTGGCCGTAGGCAATCTTGCACCCTACTTACAACTCTCTTGACAAAAGCCAAGGTGGTCACCTCGGGCAATCGAGAGGAAAAATACAGCAGGTCGCCAAAGCCAACAACATAATGGAAGAAAGCCTACGGCACATAGTATTCCCAGGCGGTCTCCCATCCAGGTACTAACAAGGCCTGACCCTGCTTAGCATCCGAGATCAGACGAGATCGAGCGCATTCAGGGTGATGTGGCTGTAGGCGATCTTGCACCCTACTTACAACTCTCTTGACAAAAGCCAAGGTGGTCACCTCGGGCAATCGAGAGGAAAAACACAGCAGGTCGCCAAAGCCAACGACATAATGGAAAAAAGCCTACGGCACCTGGTATTCCCAGGCGGTCTCACATCCAGGTACAAACCAGGCCCGACCCTGCTTAGCCTCCGAGATCAGACGAGATCGAGCGCATTCAGAGTGTTGTGGCAGTAGGCAATCTTGCACCCTACTTACAACTCTCTTGACAAAAGCCAAGGTGGTCACCTCGGGCAAACGAGAGGAAAAATACAGCAGGTCGCCAAAGCCAACAACATAATGGAAAAAAGCCTACGGCACCTGGTATTCCCAGGCGGTCTCCCATCCAGGTACTAACCAGGCCCGACCCTGCTTAGCATCCGAGATCAGACGAGATCGAGCGCATTCAGGGTGATGTGGCAGTAGGCAATCTTGCACTCTACTTACAACTCTCTTGACAAAAGCCAAGGTGGTCACCTCGGGCTATGGAGAGGAAAAATACAGCAGGTCGCCAAAGCCAACAACATAATGGAAAAAAGCCTACGGCACCTGGTATTCCCGGGCGGTCTCCCATCTAGGTACTAACCAGGCCCGACCCTGCTTAGCATCCGAGATCAGACGAGATCGAGCGCATTCAGGGTGATGTGGCCGTAGGCGATCTTGCACACTACTTACAACTCTCTTGACAAAAGCCAAGGTGGTCACCTCGGGCAATCGAGAGGAAAAATACAGCTGGTCGCCAAAGCCAACAACATAATGGAAAAAAGCCTACGGCACCTGGTATTCCCAGGCGGTCTCCCATCCAGGTACTAAGCAGGCCCGACCCTGCTTAGCATCCGAGATCAGACGAGATCGAGCGCGTTCAGGGTGATGTGGCCGTAGGCGATCTTGCACCCTACTTACAACTCTCTTGACAAAAGCCAAGGTGGTCACCTCGGGCAATCGAGAGGAAAAATACAGCTGGTCGCCAAAGCCAACAACATAATGGAAAAAAGCCTACGGCACCTGGTATTCCCAGGCGGTCTCCCATCCAGGTACTAAGCAGGCCCGACTCTGCTTAGCATCCGAGATCAGACGAGATCGAGCGCATTCAGGGTGATGTGGCCGTAGGCGATCTTGCACCCTACTTACAACTCTCTTGACAAAAGCCAAGGTGGTCACCTCGGGCAATCGAGAGGAAAAATACAGTAGGTCGCCAAAGCCAACAACATAATGGAAAAAAGCCTACGGCACATGGCATTCCCAGGCGGTCTCCCATCCAGGTACTAACCAGGCCCGACCCTGCTTAGCATCCGAGATCAGACGAGATCGAGCACATTCAGGGTGATGTGGCCGTAGGCGATCTTGCACCCTACTTACAACTCTCTTGACAAAAGCCAAGGTGGTCACCTCGGACAATCGAGAGGAAAAATACAGCAGGTCGCCAAAGCCAACAACATAATGGAAAAAAGCCTACGGCACCGCGTATTCCCAGGCGGTCTCCCATCCAGATACTAACCAGGCCCAACCCTGCTTAGCATCCGAGATCAGACAAGATCGAGCGCATTCAGGGTGATGTGGCCGTAGGCAATCTTGCACCCTACTTACAACTCTCTTGACAAAAGCCAAGGTGGTCACCTCGGGCAATCAAGAGGAAAAATACAGCAGGTCGCCAAAGCCAACAACATAATGGAAGAAAGCCTACGGCACATAGTATTCCCAGGCGGTCTCCCATCCAGGTACTAACAAGGCCCGACCCAGCTTAGCATCCGAGATCAGACGAGATCGAGCGCATTCAGGGTGATGTGGCCATAAGCTATCTTGCACCCTACTTACAACCCTCTTGACAAAAGCCAAGGTGGTCACCTCGGGCAATCGAGAGGAAAAATACAGCAGGTCGCCAAAGCCAACAACATAATGGAAAAAAGCCTACGGCACCTGGTATTCCCAGGCGGTCTCCCATCCAGGTACTAACCAGGCCCGACCCTGCTTAGCATCCGAGATCAGACGAGATCGAGCGCATTCAGGGTGATGTGGCCGTAGGCGATCTTGCACCCTACTTACAACTCTCTTGACAAAAGCCAAGGTGGTCACCTCGGACAATCGAGAGGAAAAATACAGCAGGTCGCCAAAGCCAACAACATAATGGAAAAAATCCTACGGCACCGTGTATTCCCAGGCGGTCTCCCATCCAGATACTAACCAGGCCCGACCCTGCTTAGCATCCGAGATCAGACAAGAACGAGCGCATTCAGGGTGATGTGGCCGTAGGCAATCTTGCACCCTACTTACAACTCTCTTGACAAAAGCCAAGGTGGTAACCTCGGGCAATCGAGAGGAAAAATACAGCAGGTCGCCAAAGCCAACAACATAATAGAAGAAAGCCTACGGCACATAGTATTCCCAGGCGGTCTCCCATCCAGGTACTAACAAGGCCCGACCCTGCTTAGCATCCGAGATCAGACGAGATCGAGCGCATTCAGGGTGATGTGGCCATAAGCTATCTTGCACCTTACTTACAACTCTCTTGACAAAAGCCAAGGTGGTAACCTCGGGCAATCGAGAGGAAAAATACAGCAGGTCGCCAAAGCCAACAACATAATGGAAAAATGCCTACGGCACCTGGTATTCCCAGGCGGTCTCCCATCCAGGTACTAACCAGGCCCGACCCTGCTTAGCATCCGAGATCAGACGAGATCGAGCGCATTCAGGGTGATGTGGCCATAGGCGATCTTGCACCCTACTTACAACTCTCTTGACAAAAGCCAAGGTGGTCACCTCGGGCAATCGAGAGGAAAAATACAGTAGGTCGCCAAAGCCAACAACATAATGGAAAAAAGCCTACGGCACCTGGTATTCCCAGGCGGTCTCCCATCCAGGTACTAACCAGGCCCGACCCTGCTTAGCATCCGAGATCAGACGAGATCGAGCGCATTCAGGGTGATGTGGCCGTAGGTGATCTTGCACCCTACTTACAACTCTCTTGACAAAAGCCAAGGTGGTCACCTCGGACAATCGAGAGGAAAAATACAGCAGGTCGCCAAAGCCAACAACATAATGGAAAAAAGCCTACGGCACCGCGTATTCCCAGGCGGTCTCCCATCCAGATACTAACCAGGCCCGACCCTGCTTAGCATCCGAGATCAGACAAGATCGAGCGCATTCAGGGTGATGTGGCCGTAGGCAATCTTGCACCCTACTTACAACTCTCTTGACAAAAGCCAAGGTGGTCACCTCGGGCAATCGAGAGGAAAAATACAGCAGGTCGCCAAAGCCAACAACATAATGGAAGAAAGCCTACGGCACATAGTATTCCCAGGCGGTCTCCCATCCAGGTACTAACAAGGCCCGACCCTGCTTAGCATCCGAGATCAGACGAGATCGAGGGCATTCAGGGTGATGTGGCCATAAGCTTTCTTGCACCTTACTTACAACTCTCTTGACAAAAGCCAAGGTGGTCACCTCGGGCAATCGAGAGGAAAAATACAGCAGGTCGCCAAAGCCAACAACATAATGGAAAAATGCCTACGGCACCTGGTATTCCCAGGCGGTCTCCCATCCAGGTACTAACCAGGCCCGACCCTGCTTAGCATCCGAGATCAGACGAGATCGAGCGCATTCAGGGTGATGTGGCCGTAGGCGATCTTGCACCCTACTTACAACTCTCTTGACAAAAGCCAAGGTGGTCACCTCGGGCAATCGAGAGGAAAAATACAGTAGGTCGCCAAAGCCAACAACATAATGGAAAAAAGCCTACGGCACCTGGTATTCCCAGGCGGTCTCCCATCCAGGTACTAACCAGGCCCGACCCTGCTTAGCATCCGAGATCAGACGAGATCGAGCGCATTCAGGGTGATGTGGCCGTAGGCGATCTTGCACCCTACTTACAACTCTCTTGACAAAAGCCAAGGTGGTCACCTCGGACAATCGAGAGGAAAAATACAGCAGGTCGCCAAAGCCAACAACATAATGGAAAAAAGCCTACGGCACCGCGTATTCCCAGGCGGTCTCCCATTAAGATACTAACCAGGCCCGACCCTGCTTAGCATCCGAGATCAGACAAGATCGAGCGCATTCAGGGTGATGTGGCCGTAGGCAATCTTCCACCCTACTTACAACTCTCTTGACAAAAGCCAAGGTGGTCACCTCGGGCAATCGAGAGGAAAAATACAGCAGGTCGCCAAAGCCAACAACATAATGGAAGAAAGCCTACGGCACATAGTATTCCCAGGCGGTCTCCCATCCAGGTACTAACAAGGCCCGACCCTGCTTAGCATCCGAGATCAGACGAGATCGAGCGCATTCAGGGTGATGTGGCCATAAGCTATCTTGCACCCTACTTACAACTCTCTTGACAAAAGCCAAGGTGGTCACCTCGGGCAATCGAGAGGAAAAATACAGCAGGTCGCCAAAGCCAACAACATAATGGAAAAAAGCCTACGGCACCTGGTATTCCCAGGCGGTCTCCCATCCAGTTACTAAGCAGGCCCGACCCTGCTTAGCATCCGAGATCAGCGAGATCGAGCGAATTCAGGGTGATGTGGCCGTAGGCGATCTTGCACCCTACTTACAACTCTCTTGACAAAAGCCAAGGTGGTCACCTCGGGGAATCGAGAGGAAAAATACAGTAGGTCGCCAAAGCCAACAACATAATGGAAAAAAGCCTACGGCACCTGGTATTCCCAGGCGGTCTCCCATCCAGGTACTAACCAGGCCCGACCCTGCTTAGCATCCGAGATCAGAGGAGATCGAGCGCATTCAGGGTGATGTGGCCGTAGGCGATCTTGCACCCTACTTACAACTCTCTTGACAAAAGCTAAGGTGGTCACCTCGGACAATCGAGAGGAAAAATACAGCAGGTCGCCAAAGCCAACAACATAATGGAAAAAATCCTATGGCACCGCGTATTCCCAGGCGGTCTCCCATCCAGATGCTAACCAGGCCCGACCCTGCTTAGCATCCGAGATCAGACAAGATCGAGCGCATTCAGGGTGATGTGGCCGCAGGCAATCTTGCACCCTACTTACAACTCTCTTGACAAAAGCCAAGGTGGTCACCTCGGGCAATCGAGAGGAAAAATACAGTAGGTCGCCAAAGCCAACAACATAATGGAAAAAAGCCTACGGCACCTGGTATTTCCAGGTGGTCTCCCATCCAGGTACTAACCAGGCCCGACCCTGCTTAGCATCCGAGATCAGACGAGATCGAGCGCATTCAGGGTGATGTGGCCGTAGGCGATCTTGCACCCTACTTACAACTCTCTTGACAAAAGCCAAGGTGGTCACCTCGGGCAATCGAGAGGAAAAATACAGCTGGTCGCCAAAGCCAACAACATAATGGAAAAAAGCCTACGGCACCTGGTATTCCCAGGCGGTCTCCCATCCAGGTACTAAGCAGGCCCGACCCTGCTTAACATCCGAGATCAGACGAGATCGAGCGCATTCAGGGTGATGTGGCCGTTGGCGATCTTGCACCCTACTTACAACTCTCTTGACAAAAGCCAAGGTGGTCACCTCGGGCAATCGAGAGGAAAAATACAGTAGGTCGCCAAAGCCAACAACATAATGGAAAAAAGCCTACGGCACCTGGAATTCCCAGGCGGTCTCCCATCCAGGTACTAACCAGGCCCGACCCTGCTTAGCATCCGAGATCAGACGAGATGGAGCGCATTCAGGGTGATGTGGCCGTAGGCGATCTTGCACTCTACTTACAACTCTCTTGACAAAAGCCAAGGTGGTCACCTCGGGCTATGGAGAGGAAAAATACAGCAGGTCGCCAAAGCCAACAACATAATGGAAAAAAGCCTACGGCACCTGGTATTCCCAGGCGGTCTCCCATCCAGGTACTAACCAGGCCCCACCCTGCTTAGCATCCGAGATCAGACGAGATCGAGCGCATTCAGGGTGATCTGGCCGTAGGCAATCTTGCACTCTACTTACAACTCACTTGACAAAAGCCAAGGTGGTCACCTCGGGCTATGGAGAGGAAAAATACAGCAGGTCGCCAAAGCCAACAACATAATGGAAAAAAGCCTACGGCACCTGGTATTCCCAGGCGGTCTCCCATCCAGGTACTAACCAGGCCTGACCCTGCTTAGCATCCGAGATCAGACGAGATCGAGCGCATTCAGGGAGATGTGGCCGTAGGCGATCTTGCCTCCCTCTTACAACTCTCTTGACAAAACCCAAGGTGGTCACCTCGGGCTATTGAGAGGAAAAATACAGCAGGTCGCCAAAGCCAACAACATAATGGAAAAAAGCCTACGGCACCTGGTATTCGCAGGCGGTCTCCCATCCAGGTACTAACCAGGCCCGACCCTGCTTACCATCCAAGATCAGACGAGATCGAGCGCATTCAGGGTGATGTGGCCGTAGGCGATCTTGCACCCTACTTACAACTCTCTTGACAAAAGCCAAGGTGGTCACCTCGGGCAATCGAGAGGAAAAATACAGCAGGTCGCCAAAACCAACAACATAATGGAAAAAAGCCTACGGCACCTGGTATTCGCAGGCGGTCTCCCATCCAGGTACTAACCAGGCCCGACCCTGCTTAGCATCCGAGATCAGACGAGATCGAGCGCATTCAGGGTGATGTGGCCGTAGGCAATCTTGCACCCTACTTACAACTCTCTTGACAAAAGCCAAGGTGGTCACCTCGGGCAATCGAAAGGAAAAATACAGTAGGTCGCCAAAGCCAACAACATAATGGAAAAAAGCCTACGGCACCTGGTATTCCCAGGCGGTCTCCCATCCAGGTACTAACCATGCCCCACCCTGCTTAGCATCCGAGATCAGACGAGATCGAGCGCATTCAGGGTGATGTGGCCGCAGGTAATCTTGCACTCTACTTACAACTCTCTTGACAAAAGCCAAGGTGGTCACCTCGGGCTATGGAGAGGAAAAATACAGCAGGTCGCCAAAGCCAACAACATAATGGAAAAAAGCCTACGGCACCTGGTATTCCCAGGCGGTCTCCCATCCAGGTACTAACCAGGCCTGACCCTGCTTAGCATCCGAGATCAGACGAGATCGAGCGCATCCAGGGTGATGTGGCCGTAGGCGATCTTGCCCCCTACTTACAACTCTCTTGACAAAAGCCAAGGTGGTCACCTCGGGCTATTGAGAGGAAAAATACAGCAGGTCGCCAAAGCCAACAACATAATGGAAAAAAGCCTACGGCACCTGGTATTCGCAGGCGGTCTCCCATCCAGGTACTAACCAGGCCCGACCCTGCTTAGCATCCGAGATCAGACGAGATCAAGCGCATTCAGGGTGATGTGGCCGTAGGCGATCTTGCACCCTACTTACAACTCTCTTGACAAAAGCCAAGGTGGTCACCTCGGGCAATCGAGAGGAAAAATACAGCAGGTCGCCAAAGCCAACAACATAATGGAAAAAAGCCTACGGCACCTGGTATTCCCAGGCGGTCTCCCAACCAAGTACTAACCAGGCCCGACCCTGCTTAGCATCCGAGATCAGACGAGATCGAGCGCATTCAGGGTGATGTGCCCGTAGGCGATCTTGCACCCTACTTACAACTCTCTTGACAAAAGCCAAGGTGGTCACCTCGGGCAATCGAGAGGAAAAATACAGCTGGTCGCCAAAGCCAACAACATAATGGAAAAAAGCCTACGGCACCTGGTATTTCCAGGTGGTCTCCCATCCAGGTACTAACCAAGCCCGACCCTGCTTAGCATCCGAGATCAGACGAGATCGAGCGCATTCAGGGTGATGTGGCCGGAGGCGATCTTGCACCCTACTTACAACTCTCTTGACAAAAGCCAAGGTGGTCACCTCGGGCAAACGAGAGGAAAAATACAGTAGGTCGCCAAAGCCAACAACATAATGGAAAAAAGCCTACGGCACCTGAAATTCCCAGGCGGTCTCCCATCCAGGTACTAACCAGGCCCGACCCTGCTTAGCATTCGAGATAAGAGGAGATCGAGCGCATTCAGGGTGATGTGGCCGTAGGCAATCTTGCACTCTACTTACAACTCTCTTGACAAAAGCCAAGGTGGTCACCTCGGGCTATGGAGAGGAAAAATACAGCAGGTCGCCAAAGCCAACAACATAATGGAAAAAAGCCTACGGCACCTGGTATTTCCAGGTGGTCTCCCATCCAGGTACTAACCAGGCCCGACCCTGCTTAGCAACCAAGATCAGACGAGATCGAGCGCATTCAGGGTGATGTGGCTGTAGGCGATCTTGCACCCTACTTACAACTCTCTTGACAAAAGCCAAGGTGGTCACCTCGGGCAATCGAGAGGAAAAACACAGCAGGTCGCCAAAGCCAACGACATAATGGAAAAAAGCCTACGGCACCTGGTATTCCCAGGCGGTCTGCCATCCAGGTACTAAGCAGGCCCGACCCTGCTTAGCATCCGAGATCAGACGAGATCGAGCGCATTCAGGGTGATGTGGCCGTAGGCGATCTTGCACCCTACTTACAACTCTCTTGACAAAAGCCAAGGTGGTCACCTCGGGCAATCGAGAGGAAAAATACAGTAGGTCGCCAAAGCCAACAACATAATGGAAAAAAGCCTACGGCACCTGGTATTCCCAGGCGGTCTCCCATCCAGGTACTAAGCAGGCCTGACCCTGCTTAGCATCCGAGATCAGACGAGATCGAGCGCATTCAGGGTGATGTGGCCGTAGGCGATCTTGTACCCTACTTACAACTCTCTTGACAAAAGCCAAGGTGGTCACCTCGGGCAATCGAGAGGAAAAATACAGCTGGTCACCAAAGCCAACAACATAATGGAAAAAAGCCTACGGCACCTGGTATTCCCAGGCGGTCTCCCATCCAGGTACTAAGCAGGCCCGACCCTGCTTAGCATCCGAGATCAGACGAGATCGAGCGCATTCAGGGTGATGTGGCCGTAGGCGATCTTGCACCCTACTTACAACTCTCTTGACAAAAGCCAAGGTGGTCACCTCGGACAATCGAGAGGAAAAATACAGCAGGTCGCCAAAGCCAACAACATAATGGAAAAAAGCCTACGGCACCGCGTATTCCCAGGCGGTCTCCCATCCAGATACTAACCAGGCCCGACCCTGCTTAGCATCCGAGATCAGACAAGATCGAGCGCATTCAGGGTGATGTGGCCGTAGGCAATCTTGCACCCTACTTACAACTCTCTTGACAAAAGCCAAGGTGGTCACCTCGGGCAATCGAGAGGAAAAATACAGCAGGTCGCCAAAGCCAACAACATAATGGAAGAAAGCCTACGGCACATAGTATTCCCAGGCGGTCTCCCATCCAGGTACTAACAAGGCCTGACCCTGCTTAGCATCCGAGATCAGACGAGATCGAGCGCATTCAGGGTGATGTGGCCGTAGGCGATCTTGCACCCTACTTACAACTCTCTTGACAAAAGCCAAGGTGGTCACCTCGGGCAATCGAGAGGAAAAACACAGCAGGTCGCCAAAGCCAACGACATAATGGAAAAAAGCCTACGGCACCTGGTATTCCCAGGCGGTCTCACATCCAGGTACAAACCAGGCCCGACCCTGCTTAGCCTCCGAGATCAGACGAGATCGAGCGCATTCAGAGTGTTGTGGCAGTAGGCAATCTTGCACCCTACTTACAACTCTCTTGACAAAAGCCAAGGTGGTCACCTCGGGCAAACGAGAGGAAAAATACAGCAGGTCGCCAAAGCCAACAACATAATGGAAAAAAGCCTACGGCACCTGGTATTCCCAGGCGGTCTCCCATCCAGGTACTAACCAGGCCCGACCCTGCTTAGCATCCGAGATCAGACGAGATCGAGCACATTCAGGGTGATGTGGCCGTAGGCGATCTTGCACCCTACTTACAACTCTCTTGACAAAAGCCAAGGTGGTCACCTCGGACAATCGAGAGGAAAAATACAGCAGGTCGCCAAAGCCAACAACATAATGGAAAAAAGCCTACGGCACCGCGTATTCCCAGGCGGTCTCCCATCCAGATACTAACCAGGCCCGACCCTGCTTAGCATCCGAGATCAGACAAGATCGAGCGCATTCAGGGTGATGTGGCCGTAGGCAATCTTGCACCCTACTTACAACTCTCTTGACAAAAGCCAAGGTGGTCACCTCGGGCAATCAAGAGGAAAAATACAGCAGGTCGCCAAAGCCAACAACATAATGGAAGAAAGCCTACGGCACATAGTATTCCCAGGCGGTCTCCCATCCAGGTACTAACAAGGCCCGACCCAGCTTAGCATCCGAGATCAGACGAGATCGAGCGCATTCAGGGTGATGTGGCCATAAGCTATCTTGCACCCTACTTACAACCCTCTTGACAAAAGCCAAGGTGGTCACCTCGGGCAATCGAGAGGAAAAATACAGCAGGTCGCCAAAGCCAACAACATAATGGAAAAAAGCCTACGGCACCTGGTATTCCCAGGCGGTCTCCCATCCAGGTACTAACCAGGCCCGACCCTGCTTAGCATCCGAGATCAGACGAGATCGAGCGCATTCAGGGTGATGTGGCCGTAGGCGATCTTGCACCCTACTTACAACTCTCTTGACAAAAGCCAAGGTGGTCACCTCGGACAATCGAGAGGAAAAATACAGCAGGTCGCCAAAGCCAACAACATAATGGAAAAAATCCTACGGCACCGTGTATTCCCAGGCGGTCTCCCATCCAGATACTAACCAGGCCCGACCCTGCTTAGCATCCGAGATCAGACAAGAACGAGCGCATTCAGGGTGATGTGGCCGTAGGCAATCTTGCACCCTACTTACAACTCTCTTGACAAAAGCCAAGGTGGTAACCTCGGGCAATCGAGAGGAAAAATACAGCAGGTCGCCAAAGCCAACAACATAATAGAAGAAAGCCTACGGCACATAGTATTCCCAGGCGGTCTCCCATCCAGGTACTAACAAGGCCCGACCCTGCTTAGCATCCGAGATCAGACGAGATCGAGCGCATTCAGGGTGATGTGGCCATAAGCTATCTTGCACCTTACTTACAACTCTCTTGACAAAAGCCAAGGTGGTAACCTCGGGCAATCGAGAGGAAAAATACAGCAGGTCGCCAAAGCCAACAACATAATGGAAAAATGCCTACGGCACCTGGTATTCCCAGGCGGTCTCCCATCCAGGTACTAACCAGGCCCGACCCTGCTTAGCATCCGAGATCAGACGAGATCGAGCGCATTCAGGGTGATGTGGCCATAGGCGATCTTGCACCCTACTTACAACTCTCTTGACAAAAGCCAAGGTGGTCACCTCGGGCAATCGAGAGGAAAAATACAGTAGGTCGCCAAAGCCAACAACATAATGGAAAAAAGCCTACGGCACCTGGTATTCCCAGGCGGTCTCCCATCCAGGTACTAACCAGGCCCGACCCTGCTTAGCATCCGAGATCAGACGAGATCGAGCGCATTCAGGGTGATGTGGCCGTAGGCGATCTTGCACCCTACTTACAACTCTCTTGACAAAAGCCAAGGTGGTCACCTCGGACAATCGAGAGGAAAAATACAGCAGGTCGCCAAAGCCAACAACATAATGGAAAAAAGCCTACGGCACCGCGTATTCCCAGGCGGTCTCCCATCCAGATACTAACCAGGCCCGACCCTGCTTAGCATCCGAGATCAGACAAGATCGAGCGCATTCAGGGTGATGTGGCCGTAGGCAATCTTGCACCCTACTTACAACTCTCTTGACAAAAGCCAAGGTGGTCACCTCGGGCAATCGAGAGGAAAAATACAGCAGGTCGCCAAAGCCAACAACATAATGGAAGAAAGCCTACGGCACATAGTATTCCCAGGCGGTCTCCCATCCAGGTACTAACAAGGCCCGACCCTGCTTAGCATCCGAGATCAGACGAGATCGAGGGCATTCAGGGTGATGTGGCCATAAGCTTTCTTGCACCTTACTTACAACTCTCTTGACAAAAGCCAAGGTGGTCACCTCGGGCAATCGAGAGGAAAAATACAGCAGGTCGCCAAAGCCAACAACATAATGGAAAAATGCCTACGGCACCTGGTATTCCCAGGCGGTCTCCCATCCAGGTACTAACCAGGCCCGACCCTGCTTAGCATCCGAGATCAGACGAGATCGAGCGCATTCAGGGTGATGTGGCCGTAGGCGATCTTGCACCCTACTTACAACTCTCTTGACAAAAGCCAAGGTGGTCACCTCGGGCAATCGAGAGGAAAAATACAGTAGGTCGCCAAAGCCAACAACATAATGGAAAAAAGCCTACGGCACCTGGTATTCCCAGGCGGTCTCCCATCCAGGTACTAACCAGGCCCGACCCTGCTTAGCATCCGAGATCAGACGAGATCGAGCGCATTCAGGGTGATGTGGCCGTAGGCGATCTTGCACCCTACTTACAACTCTCTTGACAAAAGCCAAGGTGGTCACCTCGGACAATCGAGAGGAAAAATACAGCAGGTCGCCAAAGCCAACAACATAATGGAAAAAAGCCTACGGCACCGCGTATTCCCAGGCGGTCTCCCATTAAGATACTAACCAGGCCCGACCCTGCTTAGCATCCGAGATCAGACAAGATCGAGCGCATTCAGGGTGATGTGGCCGTAGGCAATCTTCCACCCTACTTACAACTCTCTTGACAAAAGCCAAGGTGGTCACCTCGGGCAATCGAGAGGAAAAATACAGCAGGTCGCCAAAGCCAACAACATAATGGAAGAAAGCCTACGGCACATAGTATTCCCAGGCGGTCTCCCATCCAGGTACTAACAAGGCCCGACCCTGCTTAGCATCCGAGATCAGACGAGATCGAGCGCATTCAGGGTGATGTGGCCATAAGCTATCTTGCACCCTACTTACAACTCTCTTGACAAAAGCCAAGGTGGTCACCTCGGGCAATCGAGAGGAAAAATACAGCAGGTCGCCAAAGCCAACAACATAATGGAAAAAAGCCTACGGCACCTGGTATTCCCAGGCGGTCTCCCATCCAGTTACTAAGCAGGCCCGACCCTGCTTAGCATCCGAGATCAGCGAGATCGAGCGAATTCAGGGTGATGTGGCCGTAGGCGATCTTGCACCCTACTTACAACTCTCTTGACAAAAGCCAAGGTGGTCACCTCGGGGAATCGAGAGGAAAAATACAGTAGGTCGCCAAAGCCAACAACATAATGGAAAAAAGCCTACGGCACCTGGTATTCCCAGGCGGTCTCCCATCCAGGTACTAACCAGGCCCGACCCTGCTTAGCATCCGAGATCAGAGGAGATCGAGCGCATTCAGGGTGATGTGGCCGTAGGCGATCTTGCACCCTACTTACAACTCTCTTGACAAAAGCTAAGGTGGTCACCTCGGACAATCGAGAGGAAAAATACAGCAGGTCGCCAAAGCCAACAACATAATGGAAAAAATCCTATGGCACCGCGTATTCCCAGGCGGTCTCCCATCCAGATGCTAACCAGGCCCGACCCTGCTTAGCATCCGAGATCAGACAAGATCGAGCGCATTCAGGGTGATGTGGCCGCAGGCAATCTTGCACCCTACTTACAACTCTCTTGACAAAAGCCAAGGTGGTCACCTCGGGCAATCGAGAGGAAAAATACAGTAGGTCGCCAAAGCCAACAACATAATGGAAAAAAGCCTACGGCACCTGGTATTTCCAGGTGGTCTCCCATCCAGGTACTAACCAGGCCCGACCCTGCTTAGCATCCGAGATCAGACGAGATCGAGCGCATTCAGGGTGATGTGGCCGTAGGCGATCTTGCACCCTACTTACAACTCTCTTGACAAAAGCCAAGGTGGTCACCTCGGGCAATCGAGAGGAAAAATACAGCTGGTCGCCAAAGCCAACAACATAATGGAAAAAAGCCTACGGCACCTGGTATTCCCAGGCGGTCTCCCATCCAGGTACTAAGCAGGCCCGACCCTGCTTAACATCCGAGATCAGACGAGATCGAGCGCATTCAGGGTGATGTGGCCGTTGGCGATCTTGCACCCTACTTACAACTCTCTTGACAAAAGCCAAGGTGGTCACCTCGGGCAATCGAGAGGAAAAATACAGTAGGTCGCCAAAGCCAACAACATAATGGAAAAAAGCCTACGGCACCTGGAATTCCCAGGCGGTCTCCCATCCAGGTACTAACCAGGCCCGACCCTGCTTAGCATCCGAGATCAGACGAGATGGAGCGCATTCAGGGTGATGTGGCCGTAGGCGATCTTGCACTCTACTTACAACTCTCTTGACAAAAGCCAAGGTGGTCACCTCGGGCTATGGAGAGGAAAAATACAGCAGGTCGCCAAAGCCAACAACATAATGGAAAAAAGCCTACGGCACCTGGTATTCCCAGGCGGTCTCCCATCCAGGTACTAACCAGGCCCCACCCTGCTTAGCATCCGAGATCAGACGAGATCGAGCGCATTCAGGGTGATCTGGCCGTAGGCAATCTTGCACTCTACTTACAACTCACTTGACAAAAGCCAAGGTGGTCACCTCGGGCTATGGAGAGGAAAAATACAGCAGGTCGCCAAAGCCAACAACATAATGGAAAAAAGCCTACGGCACCTGGTATTCCCAGGCGGTCTCCCATCCAGGTACTAACCAGGCCTGACCCTGCTTAGCATCCGAGATCAGACGAGATCGAGCGCATTCAGGGAGATGTGGCCGTAGGCGATCTTGCCTCCCACTTACAACTCTCTTGACAAAACCCAAGGTGGTCACCTCGGGCTATTGAGAGGAAAAATACAGCAGGTCGCCAAAGCCAACAACATAATGGAAAAAAGCCTACGGCACCTGGTATTCGCAGGCGGTCTCCCATCCAGGTACTAACCAGGCCCGACCCTGCTTACCATCCAAGATCAGACGAGATCGAGCGCATTCAGGGTGATGTGGCCGTAGGCGATCTTGCACCCTACTTACAACTCTCTTGACAAAAGCCAAGGTGGTCACCTCGGGCAATCGAGAGGAAAAATACAGCAGGTCGCCAAAACCAACAACATAATGGAAAAAAGCCTACGGCACCTGGTATTCGCAGGCGGTCTCCCATCCAGGTACTAACCAGGCCCGACCCTGCTTAGCATCCGAGATCAGACGAGATCGAGCGCATTCAGGGTGATGTGGCCGTAGGCAATCTTGCACCCTACTTACAACTCTCTTGACAAAAGCCAAGGTGGTCACCTCGGGCAATCGAAAGGAAAAATACAGTAGGTCGCCAAAGCCAACAACATAATGGAAAAAAGCCTACGGCACCTGGTATTCCCAGGCGGTCTCCCATCCAGGTACTAACCATGCCCCACCCTGCTTAGCATCCGAGATCAGACGAGATCGAGCGCATTCAGGGTGATGTGGCCGCAGGTAATCTTGCACTCTACTTACAACTCTCTTGACAAAAGCCAAGGTGGTCACCTCGGGCTATGGAGAGGAAAAATACAGCAGGTCGCCAAAGCCAACAACATAATGGAAAAAAGCCTACGGCACCTGGTATTCCCAGGCGGTCTCCCATCCAGGTACTAACCAGGCCTGACCCTGCTTAGCATCCGAGATCAGACGAGATCGAGCGCATCCAGGGTGATGTGGCCGTAGGCGATCTTGCCCCCTACTTACAACTCTCTTGACAAAAGCCAAGGTGGTCACCTCGGGCTATTGAGAGGAAAAATACAGCAGGTCGCCAAAGCCAACAACATAATGGAAAAAAGCCTACGGCACCTGGTATTCGCAGGCGGTCTCCCATCCAGGTACTAACCAGGCCCGACCCTGCTTAGCATCCGAGATCAGACGAGATCAAGCGCATTCAGGGTGATGTGGCCGTAGGCGATCTTGCACCCTACTTACAACTCTCTTGACAAAAGCCAAGGTGGTCACCTCGGGCAATCGAGAGGAAAAATACAGCAGGTCGCCAAAGCCAACAACATAATGGAAAAAAGCCTACGGCACCTGGTATTCCCAGGCGGTCTCCCAACCAAGTACTAACCAGGCCCGACCCTGCTTAGCATCCGAGATCAGACGAGATCGAGCGCATTCAGGGTGATGTGCCCGTAGGCGATCTTGCACCCTACTTACAACTCTCTTGACAAAAGCCAAGGTGGTCACCTCGGGCAATCGAGAGGAAAAATACAGCTGGTCGCCAAAGCCAACAACATAATGGAAAAAAGCCTACGGCACCTGGTATTTCCAGGTGGTCTCCCATCCAGGTACTAACCAAGCCCGACCCTGCTTAGCATCCGAGATCAGACGAGATCGAGCGCATTCAGGGTGATGTGGCCGGAGGCGATCTTGCACCCTACTTACAACTCTCTTGACAAAAGCCAAGGTGGTCACCTCGGGCAAACGAGAGGAAAAATACAGTAGGTCGCCAAAGCCAACAACATAATGGAAAAAAGCCTACGGCACCTGAAATTCCCAGGCGGTCTCCCATCCAGGTACTAACCAGGCCCGACCCTGCTTAGCATTCGAGATAAGAGGAGATCGAGCGCATTCAGGGTGATGTGGCCGTAGGCAATCTTGCACTCTACTTACAACTCTCTTGACAAAAGCCAAGGTGGTCACCTCGGGCTATGGAGAGGAAAAATACAGCAGGTCGCCAAAGCCAACAACATAATGGAAAAAAGCCTACGGCACCTGGTATTTCCAGGTGGTCTCCCATCCAGGTACTAACCAGGCCCGACCCTGCTTAGCAACCAAGATCAGACGAGATCGAGCGCATTCAGGGTGATGTGGCTGTAGGCGATCTTGCACCCTACTTACAACTCTCTTGACAAAAGCCAAGGTGGTCACCTCGGGCAATCGAGAGGAAAAACACAGCAGGTCGCCAAAGCCAACGACATAATGGAAAAAAGCCTACGGCACCTGGTATTCCCAGGCGGTCTGCCATCCAGGTACTAAGCAGGCCCGACCCTGCTTAGCATCCGAGATCAGACGAGATCGAGCGCATTCAGGGTGATGTGGCCGTAGGCGATCTTGCACCCTACTTACAACTCTCTTGACAAAAGCCAAGGTGGTCACCTCGGGCAATCGAGAGGAAAAATACAGTAGGTCGCCAAAGCCAACAACATAATGGAAAAAAGCCTACGGCACCTGGTATTCCCAGGCGGTCTCCCATCCAGGTACTAAGCAGGCCTGACCCTGCTTAGCATCCGAGATCAGACGAGATCGAGCGCATTCAGGGTGATGTGGCCGTAGGCGATCTTGTACCCTACTTACAACTCTCTTGACAAAAGCCAAGGTGGTCACCTCGGGCAATCGAGAGGAAAAATACAGCTGGTCACCAAAGCCAACAACATAATGGAAAAAAGCCTACGGCACCTGGTATTCCCAGGCGGTCTCCCATCCAGGTACTAAGCAGGCCCGACCCTGCTTAGCATCCGAGATCAGACGAGATCGAGCGCATTCAGGGTGATGTGGCCGTAGGCGATCTTGCACCCTACTTACAACTCTCTTGACAAAAGCCAAGGTGGTCACCTCGGACAATCGAGAGGAAAAATACAGCAGGTCGCCAAAGCCAACAACATAATGGAAAAAAGCCTACGGCACCGCGTATTCCCAGGCGGTCTCCCATCCAGATACTAACCAGGCCCGACCCTGCTTAGCATCCGAGATCAGACAAGATCGAGCGCATTCAGGGTGATGTGGCCGTAGGCAATCTTGCACCCTACTTACAACTCTCTTGACAAAAGCCAAGGTGGTCACCTCGGGCAATCGAGAGGAAAAATACAGCAGGTCGCCAAAGCCAACAACATAATGGAAGAAAGCCTACGGCACATAGTATTCCCAGGCGGTCTCCCATCCAGGTACTAACAAGGCCTGACCCTGCTTAGCATCCGAGATCAGACGAGATCGAGCGCATTCAGGGTGATGTGGCCGTAGGCGATCTTGCACCCTACTTACAACTCTCTTGACAAAAGCCAAGGTGGTCACCTCGGGCAATCGAGAGGAAAAACACAGCAGGTCGCCAAAGCCAACGACATAATGGAAAAAAGCCTACGGCACCTGGTATTCCCAGGCGGTCTCACATCCAGGTACAAACCAGGCCCGACCCTGCTTAGCCTCCGAGATCAGACGAGATCGAGCGCATTCAGAGTGTTGTGGCAGTAGGCAATCTTGCACCCTACTTACAACTCTCTTGACAAAAGCCAAGGTGGTCACCTCGGGCAAACGAGAGGAAAAATACAGCAGGTCGCCAAAGCCAACAACATAATGGAAAAAAGCCTACGGCACCTGGTATTCCCAGGCGGTCTCCCATCCAGGTACTAACCAGGCCCGACCCTGCTTAGCATCCGAGATCACACGAGATCGAGCGCATTCAGGGTGATGTGGCAGTAGGCAATCTTGCACTCTACTTACAACTCTCTTGACAAAAGCCAAGGTGGTCACCTCGGGCTATGGAGAGGAAAAATACAGCAGGTCGCCAAAGCCAACAACATAATGGAAAAAAGCCTACGGCACCTGGTATTCCCAGGCGGTCTCCCATCTAGGTACTAACCAGGCCCGACCCTGCTTAGCATCCGAGATCAGACGAGATCGAGTGCATTCAGGGTGATGTGGCCGTAGGCGATCTTGCACCCTACTTACAACTCTCTTGACAAAAGCCAAGGTGGTCACCTCGGGCAATCGAGAGGAAAAATACAGCTGGTCGCCAAAGCCAACAACATAATGGAAAAAAGCCTACGGCACCTGGTATTCCCAGGCGGTCTCCCATCCAGGTACTAAGCAGGCCCGACCCTGCTTAGCATCCGAGATCAGACGAGATCGAGCGCATTCAGGGTGATGTGGCCGTAGGCGATCTTGCACCCTACTTACAACTCTCTTGACAAAAGCCAAGGTGGTCACCTCGGGCAATCGAGAGGAAAAATACAGCTGGTCGCCAAAGCCAACAACATAATGGAAAAAAGCCTACGGCACCTGGTATTCCCAGGCGGTCTCCCATCCAGGTACTAACCAGGGCCGACCCTGCTTAGTATCCGAGATCAGACGAGATCGAGCGCATTCAGGGTGATGTGGCCGCAGGTAATCTTGCACTCTACTTACAACTCTCTTGACAAAAGCCAAGGTGGTCACCTCGGGCAATCGAAAGGAAAAATACAGTAGGTCGCCAAAGCCAACAACATAATGGAAAAAAGCCTACGGCACCTGGTATTCCCAGGCGGTCTCCCATCCAGGTACTAACCAGGCCCCACCCTGCTTAGCATCCGAGATCAGACGAGATCGAGCGCATTCAGGGTGATGTGGCCGCAGGTAATCTTGCACTCTACTTACAACTCTCTTGACAAAAGCCAAGGTGGTCACCTCGGGCTATGGAGAGGAAAAATACAGCAGGTCGCCAAAGCCAACAACATAATGGAAAAAAGCCTACGGCACCTGGTATTCCCAGGCGGTCTCCCATCCAGGTACTAACCAGGCCTGACCCTGCTTAGCATCCGAGATCAGACGAGATCGAGCGCATCCAGGGTGATGTGGCCGTAGGCGATCTTGCCCCCTACTTACAACTCTCTTGACAAAAGCCAAGGTGGTCACCTCGGGCTATTGAGAGGAAAAATACAGCAGGTCGCCAAAGCCAACAACATAATGGAAAAAAGCCTACGGCACCTGGTATTCGCAGGCGGTCTCCCATCCAGGTACTAACCAGGCCCGACCCTGCTTAGCATCCGAGATCAGACGAGATCGAGCGCATTCAGGGTGATGTGGCCGTAGGCGATCTTGCACCCTACTTACAACTCTCTTGACAAAAGCCAAGGTGGTCACCTCGGGCAATCGAGAGGAAAAATACAGCAGGTCGCCAAAGCCAACAACATAATGGAAAAAAGCCTACGGCACCTGGTATTCCCAGGCGGTCTCCCAACCAAGTACTAACCAGGCCCGACCCTGCTTAGCATCCGAGATCAGACGAGATCGAGCGCATTCAGGGTGATGTGGCCGTAGGCGATCTTGCACCCTACTTACAACTCTCTTGACAAAAGCCAAGGTGGTCACCTCGGGCAATCGAGAGGAAAAATACAGCTGGTCGCCAAAGCCAACAACATAATGGAAAAAAGCCTACGGCACCTGGTATTTCCAGGTGGTCTCCCATCCAGGTACTAACCAAGCCCGACCCTGCTTAGCATCCGAGATCAGACGAGATCGAGCGCATTCAGGGTGATGTGGCCGGAGGCGATCTTGCACCCTACTTACAACTCTCTTGACAAAAGCCAAGGTGGTCACCTCGGGCAAACGAGAGGAAAAATACAGTAGGTCGCCAAAGCCAACAACATAATGGAAAAAAGCCTACGGCACCTGAAATTCCCAGGCGGTCTCCCATCCAGGTACTAACCAGGCCCGACCCTGCTTAGCATTCGAGATCAGAGGAGATCGAGCGCATTCAGGGTGATGTGGCCGTAGGCAATCTTGCACTCTACTTACAACTCTCTTGACAAAAGCCAAGGTGGTCACCTCGGGCTATGGAGAGGAAAAATACAGCAGGTCGCCAAAGCCAACAACATAATGGAAAAAAGCCTATGGCACCTAGTATTCCCAGGTGGTCTCCCATCCAGGTACTAACCAGGCCTGACCCTGCTTAGCATCCGAGATCAGACGAGATCGAGCGCATTCAGGGTGATGTGGCCGTAGGCGATCTTGCCCCCTACTTACAACTCTCTTGACAAAAGCCAAGGTGGTCACCTCGGGCTATTGAGAGGAAAAATACAGCAGGTCGCCAAAGCCAACAACATAATGGAAAAAAGCCTACGGCACCTGGTATTTCCAGGTGGTCTCCCATCCAGGTACTAACCAGGCCCGACCCTGCTTAGCAACCAAGATCAGACGAGATCGAGCGCATTCAGGGTGATGTGGCTGTAGGCGATCTTGCACCCTACTTACAACTCTCTTGACAAAAGCCAAGGTGGTCACCTCGGGCAATCGAGAGGAAAAACACAGCAGGTCGCCAAAGCCAACGACATAATGGAAAAAAGCCTACGGCACCTGGTATTCCCAGGCGGTCTGCCATCCAGGTACTAAGCAGGCCCGACCCTGCTTAGCATCCGAGATCAGACGAGATCGAGCGCATTCAGGGTGATGTGGCCGTAGGCGATCTTGCACCCTACTTACAACTCTCTTGACAAAAGCCAAGGTGGTCACCTCGGGCAATCGAGAGGAAAAATACAGTAGGTCGCCAAAGCCAACAACATAATGGAAAAAAGCCTACGGCACCTGGTATTCCCAGGCGGTCTCCCATCCAGGTACTAAGCAGGCCTGACCCTGCTTAGCATCCGAGATCAGACGAGATCGAGCGCATTCAGGGTGATGTGGCCGTAGGCGATCTTGTACCCTACTTACAACTCTCTTGACAAAAGCCAAGGTGGTCACCTCGGGCAATCGAGAGGAAAAATACAGCTGGTCACCAAAGCCAACAACATAATGGAAAAAAGCCTACGGCACCTGGTATTCCCAGGCGGTCTCCCATCCAGGTACTAAGCAGGCCCGACCCTGCTTAGCATCCGAGATCAGACGAGATCGAGCGCATTCAGGGTGATGTGGCCGTAGGCGATCTTGCACCCTACTTACAACTCTCTTGACAAAAGCCAAGGTGGTCACCTCGGACAATCGAGAGGAAAAATACAGCAGGTCGCCAAAGCCAACAACATAATGGAAAAAAGCCTACGGCACCGCGTATTCCCAGGCGGTCTCCCATCCAGATACTAACCAGGCCCGACCCTGCTTAGCATCCGAGATCAGACAAGATCGAGCGCATTCAGGGTGATGTGGCCGTAGGCAATCTTGCACCCTACTTACAACTCTCTTGACAAAAGCCAAGGTGGTCACCTCGGGCAATCGAGAGGAAAAATACAGCAGGTCGCCAAAGCCAACAACATAATGGAAGAAAGCCTACGGCACATAGTATTCCCAGGCGGTCTCCCATCCAGGTACTAACAAGGCCTGACCCTGCTTAGCATCCGAGATCAGACGAGATCGAGCGCATTCAGGGTGATGTGGCCGTAGGCGATCTTGCACCCTACTTACAACTCTCTTGACAAAAGCCAAGGTGGTCACCTCGGGCAATCGAGAGGAAAAACACAGCAGGTCGCCAAAGCCAACGACATAATGGAAAAAAGCCTACGGCACCTGGTATTCCCAGGCGGTCTCACATCCAGGTACAAACCAGGCCCGACCCTGCTTAGCCTCCGAGATCAGACGAGATCGAGCGCATTCAGAGTGTTGTGGCAGTAGGCAATCTTGCACCCTACTTACAACTCTCTTGACAAAAGCCAAGGTGGTCACCTCGGGCAAACGAGAGGAAAAATACAGCAGGTCGCCAAAGCCAACAACATAATGGAAAAAAGCCTACGGCACCTGGTATTCCCAGGCGGTCTCCCATCCAGGTACTAACCAGGCCCGACCCTGCTTAGCATCCGAGATCACACGAGATCGAGCGCATTCAGGGTGATGTGGCAGTAGGCAATCTTGCACTCTACTTACAACTCTCTTGACAAAAGCCAAGGTGGTCACCTCGGGCTATGGAGAGGAAAAATACAGCAGGTCGCCAAAGCCAACAACATAATGGAAAAAAGCCTACGGCACCTGGTATTCCCGGGCGGTCTCCCATCTAGGTACTAACCAGGCCCGACCCTGCTTAGCATCCGAGATCAGACGAGATCGAGTGCATTCAGGGTGATGTGGCCGTAGGCGATCTTGCACCCTACTTACAACTCTCTTGACAAAAGCCAAGGTGGTCACCTCGGGCAATCGAGAGGAAAAATACAGCTGGTCGCCAAAGCCAACAACATAATGGAAAAAAGCCTACGGCACCTGGTATTCCCAGGCGGTCTCCCATCCAGGTACTAAGCAGGCCCGACCCTGCTTAGCATCCGAGATCAGACGAGATCGAGCGCATTCAGGGTGATGTGGCCGTAGGCGATCTTGCACCCTACTTACAACTCTCTTGACAAAAGCCAAGGTGGTCACCTCGGGCAATCGAGAGGAAAAATACAGCTGGTCGCCAAAGCCAACAACATAATGGAAAAAAGCCTACGGCACCTGGTATTCCCAGGCGGTCTCCCATCCAGGTACTAACCAGGGCCGACCCTGCTTAGTATCCAAGATCAGACGAGATCGAGCGCATTCAGGGTGATGTGGCCGCAGGTAATCTTGCACTCTACTTACAACTCTCTTGACAAAAGCCAAGGTGGTCACCTCGGGCTATGGAGAGGAAAAATACAGCAGGTCGCCAAAGCCAACAACATAATGGAAAAAAGCCTACGGCACCTGGTATTCCCAGGCGGTCTCCCATCCAGGTACTAACCAGGCCTGACCCTGCTTAGCATCCGAGATCAGACGAGATCGAGCGCATCCAGGGTGATGTGGCCGTAGGCGATCTTGCCCCCTACTTACAACTCTCTTGACAAAAGCCAAGGTGGTCACCTCGGGCTATTGAGAGGAAAAATACAGCAGGTCGCCAAAGCCAACAACATAATGGAAAAAAGCCTACGGCACCTGGTATTCGCAGGCGGTCTCCCATCCAGGTACTAACCAGGCCCGACCCTGCTTAGCATCCGAGATCAGACGAGATCGAGCGCATTCAGGGTGATGTGGCCATAGGCGATCTTGCACCCTACTTACAACTCTCTTGACAAAAGCCAAGGTGGTCACCTCGGGCAATCGAGAGGAAAAATACAGCAGGTCGCCAAAGCCAACAACATAATGGAAAAAAGCCTACGGCACCTGGTATTCCCAGGCGGTCTCCCATCCAAGTACTAACCAGGCCCGACCCTGCTTAGCATCCGAGATCAGACGAGATCGAGCGCATTCAGGGTGATGTGGCCGTAGGCAATCTTGCACCCTACTTACAACTCTCTTGACAAAAGCCAAGGTGGTCACCTCGGGCAATCGAGAGGAAAAATACAGCTGGTCGCCAAAGCCAACAACATAATGGAAAAAAGCCTACGGCACCTGGTATTTCCAGGTGGTCTCCCATCCAGGTACTAACCAGGCCTGACCCTGCTTAGCATCCGAGATCAGACGAGATCGAGCGCATTCAGGGTGATGTGGCCGGAGGCGATCTTGCACCCTACTTACAACTCTCTTGACAAAAGCCAAGGTGGTCACCTCGGGCAAACGAGAGGAAAAATACAGTAGGTCGCCAAAGCCAACAACATAATGGAAAAAAGCCTACGGCACCTGAAATTCCCAGGCGGTCTCCCATCCAGGTACTAACCAGGCCCGACCCTGCTTAGCATTCGAGATCAGAGGAGATCGAGCGCATTCAGGGTGATGTGGCCGTAGGCAATCTTGCACCCTACTTACAACTCTCTTGACAAAAGCCAAGGTGGTCACCTCGGGCTATGGAGAGGAAAAATACAGCAGGTCGCCAAAGCCAACAACATAATGGAAAAAAGCCTACGGCACCTGGTATTCCCAGGCGGTCTCCCATCCAGGTACTAAGCAGGCCTGACCCTGCTTAGCATCCGAGATCAGACGAGATCGAGCGCATTCAGGGTGATGTGGCCGTAGGCGATCTTGTACCCTACTTACAACTCTCTTGACAAAAGCCAAGGTGGTCACCTCGGGCAATCGAGAGGAAAAATACAGCTGGTCACCAAAGCCAACAACATAATGGAAAAAAGCCTACGGCACCTGGTATTCCCAGGCGGTCTCCCATCCAGGTACTAAGCAGGCCCGACCCTGCTTAGCATCCGAGATCAGACGAGATCGAGCGCATTCAGGGTGATGTGGCCGTAGGCGATCTTGCACCCTACTTACAACTCTCTTGACAAAAGCCAAGGTGGTCACCTCGGACAATCGAGAGGAAAAATACAGCAGGTCGCCAAAGCCAACAACATAATGGAAAAAAGCCTACAGCACCGCGTATTCCCAGGCGGTCTCCCATCCAGATACTAACCAGGCCCGACCCTGCTTAGCATCCGAGATCAGACAAGATCGAGCGCATTCAGGGTGATGTGGCCGTAGGCAATCTTGCACCCTACTTACAACTCTCTTGACAAAAGCCAAGGTGGTCACCTCGGGCAATCGAGAGGAAAAATACAGCAGGTCGCCAAAGCCAACAACATAATGGAAGAAAGCCTACGGCACATAGTATTCCCAGGCGGTCTCCCATCCAGGTACTAACAAGGCCTGACCCTGCTTAGCATCCGAGATCAGACGAGATCGAGCGCATTCAGGGTGATGTGGCCGTAGGCGATCTTGCACACTACTTACAACTCTCTTGACAAAAGCCAAGGTGGTCACCTCGGGCAATCGAGAGGAAAAACACAGCAGGTCGCCAAAGCCAACGACATAATGGAAAAAAGCCTACGGCACCTGGTATTCCCAGGCGGTCTCACATCCAGGTACAAACCAGGCCCGACCCTGCTTAGCCTCCGAGATCAGACGAGATCAAGCGCATTCAGAGTGTTGTGGCAGTAGGCAATCTTGCACCCTACTTACAACTCTCTTGACAAAAGCCAAGGTGGTCACCTCGGGCAAACGAGAGGAAAAATACAGCAGGTCGCCAAAGCCAACAACATAATGGAAAAAAGCCTACGGCACCTGGTATTCCCAGGCGGTCTCCCATCCAGGTACTAACCAGGCCCGACCCTGCTTAGCATCCGAGATCACACGAGATCGAGCGCATTCAGGGTGATGTGGCAGTAGGCAATCTTGCACTCTACTTACAACTCTCTTGACAAAAGCCAAGGTGGTCACCTCGGGCTATGGAGAGGAAAAATACAGCAGGTCGCCAAAGCCAACAACATAATGGAAAAAAGCCTACGGCACCTGGTATTCCCGGGCGGTCTCCCATCTAGGTACTAACCAGGCCCGACCCTGCTTAGCATCCGAGATCAGACGAGATCGAGTGCATTCAGGGTGATGTGGCCGTAGGCGATCTTGCACCCTACTTACAACTCTCTTGACAAAAGCCAAGGTGGTCACCTCGGGCAATCGAGAGGAAAAATACAGCTGGTCGCCAAAGCCAACAACATAATGGAAAAAAGCCTACGGCTCCTGGTATTCCCAGGCGGTCTCCCATCCAGGTACTAAGCAGGCCCGACCCTGCTTAGCAACCGAGATCAGACGAGATCGAGCGCATTCAGGGTGATGTGGCCGTAGGCGATCTTGCACCCTACTTACAACTCTCTTGACAAAAGCCAAGGTGGTCACCTCGGGCAATCGAGAGGAAAAATACAGCAGGTCGCCAAAGCCAACAACATAATGGAAAAAAGCCTACGGCACCTGGTATTCCCAGGCGGTCTCCCATCCAGGTACTAACCAGGCCTGACCCTGCTTAGCATCCGAGATCAGACGAGATCGAGCGCATCCAGGGTGATGTGGCCGTAGGCGATCTTGCCCCCTACTTACAACTCTCTTGACAAAAGCCAAGGTGGTCACCTCGGGCTATTGAGAGGAAAAATACAGCAGGTCGCCAAAGCCAACAACATAATGGAAAAAAGCCTACGGCACCTGGTATTCGCAGGCGGTCTCCCATCCAGGTACTAACCAGGCCCGACCCTGCTTAGCATCCGAGATCAGACGAGATCGAGCGCATTCAGGGTGATGTGGCCGTAGGCGATCTTGCACCCTACTTACAACTCTCTTGACAAAAGCCAAGGTGGTCACCTCGGGCAATCGAGAGGAAAAATACAGCAGGTCGCCAAAGCCAACAACATAATGGAAAAAAGCCTACGGCACCTGGTATTCCCAGGCGGTCTCCCATCCAAGTACTAACCAGGCCAGACCCTGCTTAGCATCCGAGATCAGACGAGATCGAGCGCATTCAGGGTGATGTGGCCGTAGGCGATCTTGCACCCTACTTACAACTCTCTTGACAAAAGCCAAGGTGGTCACCTCGGGCAATCGAGAGGAAAAATACAGCTGGTCGCCAAAGCCAACAACATAATGGAAAAAAGCCTACGGCACCTGGTATTTCCAGGTGGTCTCCCATCCAGGTACTAACCAGGCCCGACCCTGCTTAGCATCCGAGATCAGACGAGATCGAGCGCATTCAGGGTGATGCGGCCGGAGGCGATCTTGCACCCTACTTACAACTCTCTTGACAAAAGCCAAGGTGGTCACCTCGGGCAAACGAGAGGAAAAATACAGTAGGTCGCCAAAGCCAACAACATAATGGAAAAAAGCCTACGGCACCTGAAATTCCCAGGCGGTCTCCCATCCAGGTACTAACCAGGCCCGACCCTGCTTAGCATTCGAGATCAGAGGAGATCGAGCGCATTCAGGGTGATGTGGCCGTAGGCAATCTTGCACTCTACTTACAACTCTCTTGACAAAAGCCAAGGTGGTCACCTCGGGCTATGGAGAGGAAAAATACAGCAGGTCGCCAAAGCCAACAACATAATGGAAAAAAGCCTATGGCACCTAGTATTCCCAGGCGGTCTCCCATCCAGGTACTAACCAGGCCTGACCCTGCTTAGCATCCGAGATCAGACGAGATCGAGCGCATTCAGGGTGATGTGGCCGTAGGCGATCTTGCCCCCTACTTACAACTCTCTTGACAAAAGCCAAGGTGGTCACCTCGGGCTATTGAGAGGAAAAATACAGCAGGTCGCCAAAGCCAACAACATAATGGAAAAAAGCCTACGGCACCTGGTATTCCCAGGCGGTCTCCCATCCAGGTACTAACCAGGGCCGACCCTGCTTAGTATCCGAGATCAGACGAGATCGAGCGCATTCAGGGTGATGTGGCCGCAGGTAATCTTGCACTCTACTTACAACTCTCTTGACAAAAGCCAAGGTGGTCACCTCGGGCTATGGAGAGGAAAAATACAGCAGGTCGCCAAAGCCAACAACATAATGGAAAAAAGCCTACGGCACCTGGTATTCCCAGGCGGTCTCCCATCCAGGTACTAACCAGGCCTGACCCTGCTTAGCATCCGAGATCAGACGAGATCGAGCGCATCCAGGGTGATGTGGCCGTAGGCGATGTTGGCCCCTACTTACAACTCTCTTGACAAAAGCCAAGGTGGTCACCTCGGGCTATTGAGAGGAAAAATACAGCAGGTCGCCAAAGCCAACAACATAATGGAAAAAAGCCTACGGCACCTGGTATTCGCAGGCGGTCTCCCATCCAGGTACTAACCAGGCCCGACCCTGCTTAGCATCCGAGATCAGACGAGATCGAGCGCATTCAGGGTGATGTGGCCGTAGGCGATCTTGCACCCTACTTACAACTCTCTTGACAAATGCCAAGGTGGTCACCTCGGGCAATCGAGAGGAAAAATACAGCAGGTCGCCAAAGCCAACAACATAATGGAAAAAAGCCTACGGCACCTGGTATTCCCAGGCGGTCTCCCATCCAAGTACTAACCAGGCCCGACCCTGCTTAGCATCCGAGATCAGACGAGATCGAGCGCATTCAGGGTGATGTGGCCGTAGGCGATCTTGCACCCTACTTACAACTCTCTTGACAAAAGCCAAGGTGGTCACCTCGGGCAATCGAGAGGAAAAATACAGCTGGTCGCCAAAGCCAACAACATAATGGAAAAAAGCCTACGGCACCTGGTATTTCCAGGTTGTCTCCCATCCAGGTACTAACCAGGCCCGACCCTGCTTAGCATCCGAGATCAGACGAGATCGAGCGCATTCAGGGTGATGTGGCCGTAGGCGATCTTGCACCCTACTTACAACTCTCTTGACAAAAGCCAAGGTGGTCACCTCGGGCAATCGAGAGGAAAAATACAGCAGGTCGCCAAAGCCAACAACATAATGGAAAAAAGCCTACGGCACCTGGTATTCCCAGGCGTTCTCCCATCTAGGTACTAACCAGGCCCGACCCTGCTTGGCATCCGAGATCAGACGAGATCGAGCGCATTCAGGGTGATGTGGCCGTAGGCGATCTTGCACCCTACTTACAACTCTCTTGACAAAAGCCAAGGTGGTCACCTCGGGCAATCGAGGGGAAAAATACAGCAGGTCGCCAAAGCCAATAACATAATGGAAAACAGCCTACGGCACCTGGTATTCCCAGGCGGTCTCCCATCCAGGTACTAACCAGGCCCGACCCTGCTTAGCAACCGAGATCAGACGAGATCGAGCGCATTCAGGGTGATGTGGCCGCAGGCGATCTTGCACCCTACTTACAACTCTCTTGACAAAAGCCAAGGTGGTCACCTCGGGCAATCGAGAGGAAAAATACAGCAGGTCACCAAAGCCAACAACATAATGGAAAAAAGCCTACGGCACCTGGTATTCCCAGGCGGTCTCCCATCCAGGAACTAACCAGGCCCGACCCTGCTTATCATCCGAGATCAGACGAGATCGAGCGCTTTAAGGGTGATGCGGCCGTAGGCGATCTTGCACCCTACTTACAACTCTCTTGACAAAAGCCAAGGTGGTCACCTCGGGCTATCGAGAGGAAAAATACAGCAGGTCGCCAAAGCCAACAACATAATGGAAAAAAGCCTACGGCACCTGGTATTCCCAGGCGGTCTCCCATCCAGGTACTAACCAGGCCCGACCCTGCTTGGCATCCGAGATCAGACGAGATCAAGCGCATTCAGGGTGATGTGGCCCTAGCCGATCTTGCACCCTACTTACAACTCTCTTGACAAAAGCCAAGGTGGTCACCTCGGGCAATCGAGAGGAAAAATACAGCAGGTCGCCAAAGCCAACAACATAATGGAAAAAAGCCTACGGCACCTGGTATTCCCAGGCGTTCTCCCATCCAGGTACTAACCAGGCCCGACCCTGCTTGGCATCCGAGATCAGACGAGATCGAGCACATTCAGGGTGATGTGGCCGTAGGCGATCTTGCACCCTACTTACAACTCTCTTGACAAAAGCCAAGGTGGTCACCTCGGGCAATCGAGAGGAAAAATACAGCAGGTCGCCAAAGCCAACAACATAATGGAAAAAAGCCTACGGCACCTGGTATTCCCAGGCGGTCTCCCATCCAGGTACTAACCAGGCCCGACCCTGCTTAGCATCCGAGATCAGACGAGATCGAGCGCATTCAGGATGATGTGGCCGCAGGCGATCTTGCACTCTACTTACAACTCTCTTGAAAAAAGCCAAGGTGGTCACCTCGGGCAATCGAGAGGAAAAATACAGCAGGTCGCCAAAGCCAACAACATAATGGAAAAAAACCTACGGCACCTGGTATTCCCAGGCGGTCTCCCATCCAGGTACTAACCAGGCCAGACCCTGCTTAGCGTCCGAGATCAGACGAAATCGAGCGCTTTAAGGGTGATGTGGCCGTAGGCGATCTTGCACCCTACTTACAACTCTCTTGACAAAAGCCAAGGTGGTCACCTCGGGCAATCGAGAGGAAAAATACAGCAGGTCGCCAAAGCCAACAACATAATGGAAAAAAGCCTACGGCACCTGGTATTCCCAGGCGGTCTCCCATCCAGGTACTAACCAGGGCCGATCCTGCTTCGCATCCGAGATCAGACGAGATCAAGCGCATTCAGGGTGATGTGGCCGTAGCCGATCTTGCACCCTACTTACAACTCTCTTGACAAAAGCCAAGGTGGTCACCTCGGGCAATCGAGAGGAAAAATACAGCAGGTCGCCAAAGCCAACAACATAATGGAAAAAAGCCTACGGCACCTAGTATTCCCAGGCGTTCTCCCATCCAGGTACTAACCAGGCCCAACCCTGCTTAGCATCCAAAATGAGACGAGATTGAGCGCATTCAGGGTGATGTGGCCGTAGGCAATCTTTGCACCCTACTTACAACTCTCTTGACAAAAGCCAAGGTGGTCACCTCGAGCAATCGAGAGGAAAAATACAACAGGTCGCCAAAGCCAACAACATAATGGAAAAAAGCCTACGGCACCTGGTATTCCCAGGCGGTCTCCCATCCAGGTACTAACCAGGGCCGACCCTGCTTGGCATCCGAGATCAGACGAGATCGAGCGCATTCAGGGTGATGTGGCCGTAGGCGATCTTGCACCCTACTTACAACTTTCTTGACAAAAGCCAAGGTGGTCACCTCGGGCAATCGAGGGGAAAAATACAGCAGGTCGCCAAAGCCAACAACATAATGGAGAAAAGCCTACGGCACCTGGTATTCCCAGGCGGTCTCCCATCCAGGTACCAACCAGGCCCGACCCTGCTTAGCATCCGAGATCAGACGAGATCGAGCGCATTCAGGATGATGTGGCAGTAGGCGATCTTGCACCCTACTTACAACTCTCTTGACAAAAGCCAAGGTGGTCACCTCGGGCAATCGAGAGGAAAAATACAGCAGGTCGCCAAAGCCAACAACATAATGGAAAAAAGCCTACGGCACCTAGTATGCCCAGGCGTTCTCCCATCCAGGTACTAACCAGGCCCAACCCTGCTTAGCATCCGAGATCAGACGAGATCGAGCGCATTCAGGGTGATGTGGCCGTAGGCAGTCTTTGCACCCTACTTACAACTCTCTTGACAAAAGCCAAGGTGGTCACCTCGGGCAATCGAGAGGAAAAATACAACAGGTCGCCAAAGCCAACAACATAATGGAAAAAAGCCTACGGCACCTGGTATTCCCAGGCGGTCTCCCATCCAGGTACTAACCAGGCCCGACCCTGCTTGGCATCCGAGATCAGACGAGATCGAGCGCATTCAGGGTGATGTGGCCGTAGGCGATCTTGCACCCTACTTACAACTCTCTTGACAAAAGCCAAGGTGGTCACCTCGGGCAATCGAGGGGAAAAATACAGCAGGTCGCCAAAGCCAACAACATAATGGAAAAAAGCCTACGGCACCTGATATTCCCAGGCGGTCTCCCATCCAGGTACTAACCAGGCCCGATCCTGCTTCGCATCCGAGATGAGACGAGATCAAGCGCATTCAGGGTGATGTGGCCCTAGCCGATCTTGCACCCTACTTACAACTCTCTTGACAAAAGCCAAGGTGGTCACCTCGGGCAATCGAGAGGAAAAATACAGCAGGTCGCCAAAGCCAACAACATAATGGAAAAAAGCCTACGGCACCTGGTATTCCCAGGCGTTCTCCCATCCAGGTACTAACCAGGCCCGACCCTGCTTGGCATCCGAGATCAGACGAGATCGAGCGCATTCAGGGTGATGTGGCCGTAGGCGATCATGCACCCTGCTTACAACTCTCTTGACAAAAGTCAAGGTGGTCACCTCGGGCAATCGAGAGGAAAAATACAGCAGGTCGCCAAAGCCAACAACATAATGGAAAAAAGCCTACGGCACCTGGTATTCCCAGGCGGTCTCCCATCCAGGTACTAACCAGGCCCGATCCTGCTTAGCAACCGAGATCAGACGAGATCGAGCGCATTCAGGGTGATGTGGCCGTAGGCGATCTTGCACCCTACTTACAACTCTCTTGACAAAAGCCAAGGTGGTCACCTCGGGCAATCGAGAGGAAAAATACAGCAGGTCGCCAAAGCCAACAACATAATGGAAAAAAGCCTACGGCACCTGGTTTTCCCAGGCGGTCTCCCATCCAGGTACTAACCAGGCCCAACCCTGCTTGGCATCCGAGATCAAGCGCATTCAGGGTGATGTGGCCCTAGCCGATCTTGCATCCTACTTACAACTCTCTTGACAAAAGCCAAGGTGGTCACCTCGGGCAATCGAGAGGAAAAATACAGCAGGTCGCCAAAGCCAACAACATAATGGAAAAAAGCCTACGGCACCTGGTATTCCCAGGCGGTCTCCCATCCAGGTACTAACCAGGCCCGACCCTGCTTGGCATCCGAGATCAGACGAGATCGAGCGCATTCAGGGTGATGTGGCCGTAGGCGATCTTGCACCCTACTTACAACTCTCTTGACAAAAGCCAAGGTGGTCACCTCGGGCAATCGAGGGGAAAAATACAGCAGGTCGCCAAAGCCAACAACATAATGGAAAAAAGCCTACGGCACCTGATATTCCCAGGCGGTCTCCCATCCAGGTACTAACCAGGCCCGATCCTGCTTCGCATCCGAGATGAGACGAGATCAAGCGCATTCAGGGTGATGTGGCCCTAGCCGATCTTGCACCCTACTTACAACTCTCTTGACAAAAGCCAAGGTGGTCACCTCGGGCAATCGAGAGGAAAAATACAGCAGGTCGCCAAAGCCAACAACATAATGGAAAAAAGCCTACGGCACCTGGTATTCCCAGGCGTTCTCCCATCCAGGTACTAACCAGGCCCGACCCTGCTTGGCATCCGAGATCAGACGAGATCGAGCGCATTCAGGGTGATGTGGCCGTAGGCGATCATGCACCCTGCTTACAACTCTCTTGACAAAAGTCAAGGTGGTCACCTCGGGCAATCGAGAGGAAAAATACAGCAGGTCGCCAAAGCCAACAACATAATGGAAAAAAGCCTACGGCACCTGGTATTCCCAGGCGGTCTCCCATCCAGGTACTAACCAGGCCCGATCCTGCTTAGCAACCGAGATCAGACGAGATCGAGCGCATTCAGGGTGATGTGGCCGTAGGCGATCTTGCACCCTACTTACAACTCTCTTGACAAAAGCCAAGGTGGTCACCTCGGGCAATCGAGAGGAAAAATACAGCAGGTCGCCAAAGCCAACAACATAATGGAAAAAAGCCTACGGCACCTGGTTTTCCCAGGCGGTCTCCCATCCAGGTACTAACCAGGCCCAACCCTGCTTGGCATCCGAGATCAGACGAGATCAAGCGCATTCAGGGTGATGTGGCCCTAGCCGATCTTGCATCCTACTTACAACTCTCTTGACAAAAGCCAAGGTGGTCACCTCGGGCAATCGAGAGGAAAAATACAGCAGGTCGCCAAAGCCAACAACATAATGGAAAAAAGCCTACGGCACCTGGTATTCCCAGGCGGTCTCCCATCCAGGTACTAACCAGGGCCGATCCTGCTTCGCATCCGAGATCAGACGAGATCAAGCGCATTCAGGGTGATGTGGCCGTAGCCGATCTTGCACCCTACTTACAACTCTCTTGACAAAAGCCAAGGTGGTCACCTCGGGCAATCGAGAGGAAAAATACAGCAGGTCGCCAAAGCCAACAACATAATGGAAAAAAGCCTACGGCACCTAGTATTCCCAGGCGTTCTCCCATCCAGGTACTAACCAGGCCCAACCCTGCTTAGCATCCAAGATGAGACGAGATTGAGCGCATTCAGGGTGATGTGGCCGTAGGCAATCTTTGCACCCTACTTACAACTCTCTTGACAAAAGCCAAGGTGGTCACCTCGGGCAATCGAGGGGAAAAATACAGCAGGTCGCCAAAGCCAATAACATAATGGAAAACAGCCTACGGCACCTGGTATTCCCAGGCGGTCTCCCATCCAGGTACTAACCAGGCCCGACCCTGCTTAGCAACCGAGATCAGACGAGATCGAGCGCATTCAGGGTGATGTGGCCGCAGGCGATCTTGCACCCTACTTACAACTCTCTTGACAAAAGCCAAGGTGGTCACCTCGGGCAATCGAGAGGAAAAATACAGCAGGTCACCAAAGCCAACAACATAATGGAAAAAAGCCTACGGCACCTGGTATTCCCAGGCGGTCTCCCATCCAGGAACTAACCAGGCCCAACCCTGCTTATCATCCGAGATCAGACGAGATCGAGCGCTTTAAGGGTGATGTGGCCGTAGGCGATCTTGCACCCTACTTACAACTCTCTTGACAAAAGCCAAGGTGGTCACCTCGGGCAATCGAGAGGAAAAATACAGCAGGTCGCCAAAGCCAACAACATAATGGAAAAAAGCCTACGGCACCTGGTTTTCCCAGGCGGTCTCCCATCCAGGTACTAACCAGGCCCAACCCTGCTTGGCATCCGAGATCAGACGAGATCAAGCGCATTCAGGGTGATGTGGCCCTAGCCGATCTTGCATCCTACTTACAACTCTCTTGACAAAAGCCAAGGTGGTCACCTCGGGCAATCGAGAGGAAAAATACAGCAGGTCGCCAAAGCCAACAACATAATGGAAAAAAGCCTACGGCACCTGGTATTCCCAGGCGTTCTCCCATCCAGGTACTAACCAGGCCCGACCCTGCTTGGCATCCGAGATCAGACGAGATCGAGCGCATTCAGGGTGATGTGGCCGTAGGCGATCTTGCACCCTACTTACAACTCTCTTGACAAAAGCCAAGGTGGTCACCTCGGGCAATCGAGAGGAAAAATACAGCAGGTCGCCAAAGCCAACAACATAATGGAAAAAAGCCTACGGCACCTGGTATTCCCAGGCGGTCTCCCATCCAGGTACTAACCAGGCCCGACCCTGCTTAGCATCCGAGATCAGACGAGATCGAGCGCATTCAGGATGATGTGGCCGTAGGCGATCTTGCACCCTACTTACAACTCTCTTGACAAAAGCCAAGGTGGTCACCTCGGGCAATCGAGAGGAAAAATACAGCAGGTCGCCAAAGCCAACAACATAATGGAAAAAAGCCTACGGCACCTGGTATTCCCAGGCGGTCTCCCATCCAGGTACTAACCAGGCCAGACCCTGCTTAGCGTCCGAGATCAGACGAAATCGAGCGCTTTAAGGGTGATGTGGCCGTAGGCGATCTTGCACCCTACTTACAACTCTCTTGACAAAAGCCAAGGTGGTCACCTCGGGCAATCGAGAGGAAAAATACAGCAGGTCGCCAAAGCCAACAACATAATGGAAAAAAGCCTACGGCACCTGGTATTCCCAGGCGGTCTCCCATCCAGGTACTAACCAGGGCCGATCCTGCTTCGCATCCGAGATCAGACGAGATCAAGCGCATTCAGGGTGATGTGGCCGTAGCCGATCTTGCACCCTACTTACAACTCTCTTGACAAAAGCCAAGGTGGTCACCTCGGGCAATCGAGAGGAAAAATACAGCAAGTCGCCAAAGCCAACAACATAATGGAAAAAAGCCTACGGCACCTAGTATTCCCAGGCGTTCTCCCATCCAGGTACTAACCAGGCCCAACCCTGCTTAGCATCCAAGATGAGACGAGATTGAGCGCATTCAGGGTGATGTGGCCGTAGGCAATCTTTGCACCCTACTTACAACTCTCTTGACAAAAGCCAAGGTGGTCACCTCGGGCAATCGAGAGGAAAAATACAACAGGTCGCCAAAGCCAACAACATAATGGAAAAAAGCCTACGGCACCTGGTATTCCCAGGCGGTCTCCCATCCAGGTACTAACCAGGCCCGACCCTGCTTGGCATCCGAGATCAGACGAGATCGAGCGCATTCAGGGTGATGTGGCCGTAGGCGATCTTGCACCCTACTTACAACTTTCTTGACAAAAGCCAAGGTGGTCACCTCGGGCAATCGAGGGGAAAAATACAGCAGGTCGCCAAAGCCAACAACATAATGGAGAAAAGCCTACGGCACCTGGTATTCCCAGGCGGTCTCCCATCCAGGTACCAACCAGGCCCGACCCTGCTTAGCATCCGAGATCAGACGAGATCGAGCGCATTCAGGGTGATGTGGCAGTAGGCGATCTTGCACCCTACTTACAACTCTCTTGACAAAAGCCAAGGTGGTCACCTCGGGCAATCGAGAGGAAAAATACAGCAGGTCGCCAAAGCCAACAACATAATGGAAAAAAGCCTACGGCACCTAGTATTCCCAGGCGTTCTCCCATCCAGGTACTAACCAGGCCCAACCCTGCTTAGCATCCGAGATCAGACGAGATCGAGCGCATTCAGGGTGATGTGGCAGTAGGCAATCTTGCACCCTACTTACAACTCTCTTGACAAAAGCCAAGGTGGTCACCTCGGGCAATCGAGAGGAAAAATACAACAGGTCGCCAAAGCCAACAACATAATGGAAAAAAGCCTACGGCACCTGGTATTCCCAGGCGGTCTCCCATCCAGGTACCAACCAGGCCCGACCCTGCTTAGCATCCGAGATCAGACGAGATCGAGCGCATTCAGGGTGATGTGGCAGTAGGCAATCTTGCACCCTACTTACAACTCTCTTGACAAAAGCCAAGGTGGTCACCTCGGGCAATCGAGAGGAAAAATACAGCAGGTCGCCAAAGCCAACAACATAATGGAAAAAAGCCTACGGCACCTAGTATTCCCAGGCGTTCTCCCATCCAGGTACTAACCAGGCCCAACCCTGCTTAGCATCCAAGATCAGACGAGATTGAGCGCATTCAGGGTGATGTGGCCGTAGGCAATCTTTGCACCCTACTTACAACTCTCTTGACAAAAGCCAAGGTGGTCACCTCGGGCAATCGAGAGGAAAAATACAACAGGTCGCCAAAGCCAACAACATAATGGAGAAAAGCCTACGGCACCTGGTATTCCCAGGCGGTCTCCCATCCAGGTACCAACCAGGCCCGACCCTGCTTAGCATCCGAGATCAGACGAGATCGAGCACATTCAGGGTGATGTGGCAGTAGGCGATCTTGCACCCTACTTACAACTCTCTTGACAAAAGCCAAGGTGGTCACCTCGGGCAATCGAGAGGAAAAATACAGCAGGTCGCCAAAGCCAACAACATAATGGAAAAAAGCCTACGGCACCTAGTATTCCCAGGCGTTCTCCCATCCAGGTACTAACCAGGCCCAACCCTGCTTAGCATCCGAGATCAGACGAGATCGAGCGCATTCAGGGTGATGTGGCCGTAGGCAGTCTTTGCACCCTACTTACAACTCTCTTGACAAAAGCCAAGGTGGTCACCTCGGGCAATCGAGAGGAAAAATACAACAGGTCGCCAAAGCCAACAACATAATGGAAAAAAGCCTACGGCACCTGGTATTCCCAGGCGGTCTCCCATCCAGGTACTAACCAGGCCCGACCCTGCTTGGCATCCGAGATCAGACGAGATCGAGCGCATTCAGGGTGATGTGGCCGTAGGCGATCTTGCACCCTACTTACAACTCTCTTGACAAAAGCCAAGGTGGTCACCTCGGGCAATTGAGGGGAAAAATACAGCAGGTCGCCAAAGCCAACAACATAATGGAAAAAAGCCTACGGCACCTGGTATTCCCAGGCGGTCTCCCATCCAGGTACTAACCAGGCCCGATCCTGCTTCGCATCCGAGATCAGACGAGATCAAGCGCATTCAGGGTGATGTGGCCCTAGCCGATCTTGCACCCTACTTACAACTCTCTTGACAAAAGCCAAGGTGGTCACCTCGGGCAATCGAGAGGAAAAATACAGCAGGTCGCCAAAGCCAACAACATAATGGAAAAAAGCCTACGGCACCTGGTATTCCCAGGCGTTCTCCCATCTAGGTACTAACCAGGCCCGACCCTGCTTGGCATCCGAGATCAGACGAGATCGAGCGCATTCAGGGTGATGTGGCCGTAGGCGATCTTGCACCCTACTTACAACTCTCTTGACAAAAGCCAAGGTGGTCACCTCGGGCAATCGAGGGGAAAAATACAGCAGGTCGCCAAAGCCAATAACATAATGGAAAACAGCCTACGGCACCTGGTATTCCCAGGCGGTCTCCCATCCAGGTACTAACCAGGCCCGACCCTGCTTAGCATCCGAGATCAGACGCGATCGAGCGCATTCAGGGTGATGTGGCCGTAGGCGATCATGCACCCTGCTTACAACTCTCTTGACAAAAGTCAAGGTGGTCACCTCGGGCAATCGAGAGGAAAAATACAGCAGGTCGCCAAAGCCAACAACATAATGGAAAAAAGCCTACGGCACCTGGTATTCCCAGGCGGTCTCCCATCCAGGTACTAACCAGGCCCGACCCTGCTTAGCAACCGAGATCAAACGAGATCGAGCGCATTCAGGGTGATGTGGCCGCAGGCGATCTTGCACCCTACTTACAACTCTCTTGACAAAAGCCAAGGTGGTCACCTCGGGCAATCGAGAGGAAAAATACAGCAGGTCACCAAAGCCAACAACATAATGGAAAAAAGCCTACGGCACCTGGTATTCCCAGGCGGTCTCCCATCCAGGAACTAACCAGGCCCGACCCTGCTTATCATCCGAGATCAGACGAGATCGAGCGCTTTAAGGGTGATGTGGCCGTAGGCGATCTTGCACCCTACTTACAACTCTCTTGACAAAAGCCAAGCTGGTCACCTCGGGCAATCGAGAGGAAAAATACAGCAGGTCGCCAAAGCCAACAACATAATGGAAAAAAGCCTACGGCACCTGGTATTCCCAGGCGGTCTCCCATCCAGGTACTAACCAGGCCCGACCCTGCTTAGCATCCGAGATCAGACGAGATCGAGCGCATTCAGAATGATGTGGCCGTAGGCGATTTTGCACCCTACTTACAACTCTCTTGACAAAAGCTAGGTTGGTCACCTCGGGCAATCGAGAGGAAAAATACAGCAGGTCGCCAAAGCCAACAACATAATGGAAAAAAGCCTACGGCACCTGGTATTCCCAGGCGGTCTCCCATCCAGGTACTAACCAGGCCCGACCCTGCTTAGCATCCGAGATCAGACGAGATCGAGTGCATTCAGGGTGATGCGGCCGTAGGCAATCTTGCACCCTACTTACAACTCTCTTGACAAAAGCCAAGGTGGTCACCTCGGGCAATGGAGAGGAAAAATACAGCAGGTCGCCAAAGCCAACAACATAATGGAAAAAAGCCTACGGCACCTGGTATTCCCAGGCGGTCTCCCATCCATGTAACAACCAGGCCAGATCCTGCTTAGCATCCGAGATCAGATGAGATCGAGCGCATTCAGGGTGATGTGGCTGTAGGTGATCTTGCACCCTACTTACAACTCTCTTGACAAAAGCCAAGGTGGTCACCTCGGGCAATAGAGAGGAAAAATACTGCAGGTCGCCAAAGCCAACAACATAATGGAAAAAAGCCTACGGCACCTGGTATTCCCAGGCGGTCTCCCATCCAGGTACTAACCAGGCCCGACCCTGCTTAGCATCCGAGATCAGACGAGATCGAGCGCATTCAGGGTGATGTGGCTGTAGGTTATCTTGCACCCTACTTACAACTCTCTTGACAAAAGCCAAGATGGTCACCTCGGGCAATCGAGAGGAAAAATACAGCAGGTCGCCAAAGCCAACAACATAATGGAAAAAAGCCTACGACACCTGGTATTCCCAGGCGGTCTCCCATCCAGGTACTAACCAGGCCCGACCCTGCTTAGCATCCGAGATCAGACGAGATTGAGCGCATTCAGGGTGATGTGGCTGTAGGCGATCTGGCACCCTACTTACAACTCTCTTGACAAAAGCCAAGGTGGTCACCTCGGGCAATCGAGAGGAAAAATACAGCAGGTCGCCAAAGCCAACAACATAATGGAAAAAAGCCTACGGCACCTGGTATTCCCAGGCGGTCTCCCATCCAGGTACTAACCAGGCCCGACCCTGCTTAGCATCCGAGATCAGACGAGATTGAGCGCATTCAGGATGATGTGGCCGTAGGCGATCTTGCACCCTACTAACAACTCTCTTGACAAAAGCTAGGTTGGTCACCTCGGGCAATGGAGAGGAGAAATACAGCAGGTCGCCAAAGCCAACAAGATAATGGAAAAAAGCCTACGGCACCTGGTATTCCCAGGCAGTCTCCCATTCAGGTACTAACCAGGCACGACCCTGCTTAGCATCCGAGATCAGACGAGATCGAGCGCATTCAGGGTGATGTGGCCGTAGGCGATCTTGCATACTACTTACAACTCTCTTGACAAAAGCCAAGGTGGTCACCTCGGGCAATCGATAGGAAAAATACAGCAGGTCGCCAAAGCCAACAACATAATGGAAAAAAGCCTACGGCACCTGGTATTCCCAAGGGGTCTCCCATCCAGGTACTAACCAGGCCCGACCCTGCTTAGCATCCAAGATCAGACGAGATCGAGCACATTCAGGGTAATGTGGCTGTAGGTGATCTTGCACCCTACTTACAACTCTCTTGACAAAAGCCAAGGTGGTCACCTCGGGCAATCGAGAGGAAAAATACTGCAGGTCGCCAAAGCCAACAACATAATGGAAAAAAGCCTACGGCACCTGGTATTCCCAAGCGGTCTCCCATCCAGGTACTAACCAGGCCCGACCCTACTTAGCATCCGAGATCAGACGAGATCGAGCGCATTCAGGGTGATGTGGCTGTAGGCGATCTTGCACCCTACTTACAACTCTCTTGACAAAAGCTAGGTTGGTCACCTCGGGCAATCGAGAGGAAAAATACAGCAGGTCGCCAAAGCCAACAACATAATGGAAAAAAGCCTACGGCACCTGGTATTCCCAGGCGGTCTCCCATCCAGGTACGAACCAGGCCCGACCCTGCTTAGCATCCGAGATCAGACGAGATCGAGCGCATTCAGGGTGATGTGGCTGTAGGCAATCTTGCACCCTACTTACAATTCTCTTGACAAAAGCCAAGGTGGTCACCTCGGGCAATCGAGAGGAAAAATACAACATAATGGAAAAAAGCCTACGGCACCTGGTATTCCCATGCGGAATCCCATCCAGGTGCTAACCAGGCCCGACCCTGCTTAGCATCCGAGATCAGACGAGATTGAGCGCATTCAGGGTGATGTGGCCATAGGCGATCTTGCTCCCTACTTACAACTCTCTTGACAAAAGCCAAGGTGGTCACCTCGGGCAAACGAGAGGAAAAATACAGCAGGTCGCCAAAGCCAACAACATAATGGAAAAAAGCCTACGGCACCTGGTATTCCCAAGCGGTCTCCCATCCAGGTACTAACCAGGCCCGACCCTGCTTAGCATCCGAGATCAGACGAGATCGAGCGCATTCAGGGTGATGTGGCTGTAGGCAATCTTGCACCCTACTTACAGCTCTCTTGACAAAAGCCAAGGTGGTCACCTCGGGCAATCGAGAGGAAAAATACAGCAGGTCGCCAAAGCCAACAACATAATGGAAAAAAGCCTATGGCACCTGCTATTCCCAGGCGGTCTCCCATCCAAGGACTAACCAGGCCCGACCCTGCTTAGCATCCGAGATCAGATGAGATCGAGCGCATTCAGGGTGATGTGGCCGTAGGCGATCTTGCATCCTACTTACAACTCTCTTGACAAAAGCCAAGGTGGTCATCCCGGGCAATCGCGAAAAAAAATACAGCAGGTCGCCAAAGCCAACAACATAATGGAAAAAAGCCTACGGCACCTGGTATTCCCAGGCGGTCTCCCATCCAGGTACTAACCAGGTGCGACCCTGCTTAGCATCCGAGATCAGACGAGATCGAGTGCCTTCAGGGTGATGTGGCCGTAGGCGATCTTGCACCCTACTTACAACTCTCTTGACAAAAGCCAAGGTGGTCACCTCGGGCAATCGAGAGGAAAAATACAGCAGGTCGCCAAAGCCAACAACATAATGGAAAAAAGCCTTCGGCACCTGGTATTCCCAGGCGGTCTCCCATCCAGGTACTAACCAGGCCCGACCCTGCTTAGCATCCGAGATCAGACGAGATCGAGCGCATTCAGGGTGATGTGGCCGTAGGCGATCTTGCACCCTACTTACAACTCTCTTGACAAAAGCCAAGGTGGTCACCTCGGGCAATCGAGAGGAAAAATACAGCAGGTCGCCAAAGCCAACAACATATTGGAAAAAAGCCTACGGCACCTGGGATTCCCAGGCGGTCTCCCACCCAGGTACTAACCAGGCCCGACCCTGCTTAGCATCCAAGATCAGACGAGATCAAGCGCATTTAGGGTGATGTGGCCGTAGGCGATCTTGCACCCCACTTACAACTCTCTTGACAAAAGCCAAGGTGGTCACCTCGGGCAATCAAGAGGAAAAATACAGCAGGTCGCCAAAGCCAACAACATAATGGAAAAAAGCCTACGGCACCTGGTATTCCCAGGCGGTCTCCCATCCAGATACTAACCAGGCCCGACCCTGCTTAGCATCCGAGATCAGACGAGATCGAGCGCATTCAGGGTGATGTGGCCGTAGGCGATCTTGCACCCTACTTACAACTCTCTTGACAAAAGCCAAGTTGGTCACCTCGGGCAATCGAGAGGAAAAATACAGCAGGTCGCCAAAGCCAACAACATAATGGAAAAAAGCCTACGGCACCTGGTATTCCCAGGCGGTCTCCCATCCAGGTACTAACCAGGCCCGACCCTGCTTTGCATCCGAGATCAGACGAGATCGAGCGTATTCAGGGTGATGTGGCCGTAGGCGATCTTGCACCCTACTTATAACTCTCTTGACAAAAGCCAAGGTGGTCACCTCAGGCAAACGAGAGGAAAAATACAGCAGGTCGCCAAAGCCAACAACATAATGGAAGAAAGCCTACGGCACCTGGTATTCAAAGGTGGTCTCCCATCCAGGTACTAACCAGGCCTGACCCTGCTTAGCATCCGAGCTCAGACGAGATCGAGCGCATTCAGGGTGATGTGGCCGTAGGCGATCTTGCACCCTACTTACAACTCTCTTGACAAAAGCCAAGGTGGTCACCTCGGGCAATCGAGAGGAAAAATACAGCAGGTCGCCAAAGCCAACAACATAACGGAAAAAAGCCTACGGCACCTGGTATTCTTAGGCGGTATCCCATCCAGGTATTAACCAGGCCCGACCCTGCTTAGCATCCGAGATCAGACGAGATCAAGCGCATTCAGGGTGATGTGGCTGTAGGCAATCTTGCACCCTACTTACAACTCTCTTGACAAAAGCCAAGGTGGTCACCTCGGGCAATCGAGAGGAAAAATACAGCAGGTCGCCAAAGCCAACAACATAATGGAAAAAAGCCTACGGCACCTGGTATTCCGAGGCGGTCTCCCATCCAGGTACTAACCAGGCCCGACCCTGCTTAGCATCCGAGATCAGATGAGATTGAGCGCATTCAGGGTGATGTGGCCGTAGGCGATCTTGCACCCTACTTACAACTCTCTTGACAAAAGCCAAGGTGGTCACCTCGGGCAATCAAGAGGAAAAATACAGCAGGTCGCCAAAGCCAACAACATAATGGAAAAAAGCCTACGGCACCTGGTATTCCCAGGCGGTCTCCCATCCAGATACTAACCAGGCACGACCCTGCTTAGCATCCAAGATCAGATGAGATTGAGCAAATTCAGGGTGATGTGGCCGTAGGCGATCTTGCACCCTACTTACAACTCTCTTGACAAAAGCCAAGGTGGTCACCTCGGGCAATCGAGAGGAAAAATACAGCAGGTCGCCAAAGCCAACAACATAATGGAATAAAGCCTACGGCACCTGGTATTCCCAGGCGGTCTCCCATCCAGGTACTAACCAGGCCCGAATCTGCTTAGCATCCGAGATCAGACGAGATCAAACGCATTCAGGGTGATGTGGCCGTAGGCGATCTTGCCCCCTACTTACAACTCTCTTGACAAAAGCCAAGGTGGTCACCTTGGGCAATCGAGAGGAAAAATACAGCAGGTCGCCAAAGCCAACGACATAATGGAAAAAAGCCTACAGCACCTGGTATTCCCAGGCGGTCTCCCATCCAGGTACTAACCAGGTCCGACCTTGCTTAGCATCCGAGATCAGATGAGATCGAGGGCAATCAGGGTGATGTGGCCGTAAGCGATCTTGCACCTTACTTACAACTCTCTTGACAAAAGCCAAGGTGGTCACCTCGGGCAATCGAGAGGAAAAATACAGCAGGTCGCCAAAGCCAACAACATAATGGAAAAAAGCCTACGGCACCTGGTATTCCCAGGCGATCTCCCATCCAGGTACTAACCAGGCCCGACCCTGCTTAGCATCCGAGATCAGACGAGATCGAGCGCATTCAGGGTGATGTGTCCGTAGGCGATCTTGCACCCTACTTACAACTCTCTTGACAAAAGCCAAGGTGGTCATTTCGGGCAATCGAGAGGAAAAATACAGCAGGTCGCCAAAGCCAACAACATAATGGAAAAAAGCCTACGGCACCTGGTATTGCCAGGCGGTCTCCCATCCAGGTACTAACCAGGCCCGAACCTGCTTAGCATCCGAGATCAGACGAGATCGAGCGCACTCAGGGTGATGTGGCCGTAGGCGATCTTGCACCCTACTTACAACTCTCTTGACAAAAGCCAAGGTGGTCACCTCGGGCAATCGAGAGGAAAAATACAGGAGGTCGCCAAAGCCAACAACATAATGGAAAAAAGCCTATGGCACCTGGTATTCCCAGGCGGTCTGCCATCCAGGTACTAACCAAGCCCGACCCTGCTTAGCATCCGAGATCAGACGAGATTGAGCGCATTCAGGGTGATGTGGCCGTAGGCGATCTTGCACCCTACTTACAACTCTCTTGACAAAAGCCAAGGTGGTCACCTCGGGCAATCGAGAGGAAAAATACAGCAGGTCGCCAAAGCCAACAACATAATGGAAAAAAGCCTATGGCACCTGGTATTCCCAGGCGGTCTGCCATCCAGGTACTAACCAGGCCCGACCCTGCTTAGCATCCAAGATCAGACAAGATCGAGTGCATTCAGGGTGATGTGGCCGTAGGCGATCTTGCACCCTACTTACAACTCTCTTGACAAAAGCCAAGGTGGTCACCTCGGGCAATCGAGAGGAAAAATACAGCAGGTCGCCAAAGCCAACAACATAATGGAAAAAAGCCAACGGCACCTGGTATTCCCAGGCGGCATTCAATCCAGGTACTAACCAGGCCCGACCCTGCTTAGCATCCGAGATCAGATGAGATCGAACGCATTCAGGGTGATGTGGCCGTAGGCGATCTTGCACCCTACTTACAACTCTCTTGACAAAAGCCAAGGTGGTCACCTCGGGCAATCGAGAGGAAAAATACAGCAGGTCGCCAAAGCCAACAACATAATGGAAAAAAGCCTACGGCACCTGGTATTCCCACGCAGTCTCCCATTCAGGTACTAATCAGGCCCGACCCTGCTTAGCATCCGAGATCAGATGAGATCGAGCGCATTCAGGGTGATGTGGCTGTAGGCGATCTTGCACCCTACTTACAACTCTCTTGACAAAAGCCAAGGTGGTCACCTCGGGCAATCGAGAGGAAAAATACAGCAGGTCGCCAAAGCCAACAACATAATGGAAAAAAGCCTACGGCACCTGATATTCCCAGGCGGTTTCCCATCCAGGTACTAACCAGGCCCGACCCTGCTTAGCATCCGAGATCAGATGAGATCGAGCGCATTCAGGGAGATGTGGCCGTAGGCGATCTTGCACCCTACTTACAACTCTCTTGACAAAAGCCAAGGTGGTCACCTCGGGCAATCGAGAGGAAAAATACAGCAGGTCGCCAAAGCCAACAACATAATGGAAAAAAGCCTACGGCACCTGGTGTTCCCAGGCGGTCTCCCATCCTGGTACTAACCAGGCCCTACCCTGCTTAACATCCGAGATCAGATGAGATCGAGCGCATTCCAGGTGATGTGGCCATAGGCGATCTTGCACCCTACTTACAACTCTCTTGACAAAAGCCAAGGTGGTCACCTCGGGCAATCGAAAGGAAAAATACAGCAGGTCGCCAAAGCCAACAACATAATGGAAAAAAGCCTGCGGCACCTGGTATTCCCAGGCGGTCTCCCATCGAGGTGCTAACCAGGCCCGACCCTGCTTAGCATCCGAGATCAGACGAGATCAAGCGCATTCAGGGTGATGTGGCCGTAGGCGATCTTGCACCCTACTTACAACTCTCTTGACAAAAGCCAAGTTGGTCACCTCGGGCAATCGAGAGGAAAAATACAGCAGGTCGCCAAAGCCAACAACATAATGGAAAAAAACCTACGGCACCTGGTATTCCCAGGCGGTCTCCCATCCAGGTACTAACCAGGCCTGACCCTGCTTAGCATCTGAGATCAGACGAGATCGAGCACATTCAGGGTGATGTGGCCGTAGGTGATCTTGCATCCTACTTACAACTCCCTTGACAAAAGCCAAGGTGGTCACCTCGGGCAATGGAGAGGAAAAATACAGCAGGTCGCCAAAGCCAACAACATAATGGAAAAAAGCCTACGGCACCTGATGTTCCCAGGCGGTCTCCCATCCAGGTACTAACCAGGCCCGACCCTGCTTAGCATCCGAGATCAGATGAGATCGAGCGCATTCCGGGTGATGTGGCCATAGGCAATCTTGCACCCTACTTACAACTCTCTTGACAAAAGCCAAGGTGGTCACCTCGGGCAATCGAAAGGAAAAATACAGCAGGTCGCCAAAGCCAACAACATAATGGAAAAAAGCCTACGGCACCTGGTATTCCCAGGCGGTCTCCCATCCAGATACTAACCAGGCCCGACCCTGCTTAGCATCCGAGTTCAGACGAGATCGAGCGCATTCAGGGTGATGTGGCCGTAGGCGATCTTTCACCCTACTTACAACTCTATTGACAAAAGCCAAGGTGGTCACCTCGGGTAATCCAGAGGAAAAATACAGCAGGTCGCCAAAGCCAACAACATGATGGAAAAAAGCCTACGGCACCTAGTATTCCCAGGCGGTCTCCCATCCAGGTACTAACCAGGCCCGACCCTGCTTAGCATCCGAGATCAGACGAGATCGAGCGCATTCAGGGTGATGTGGCCGTAGGCGTTTTTGCACCCTACTTACAACTCTCTTGACAAAAGCCAAGGTGGTCACCTCGGGCAATCGAGAGGAAAAATACAGCAGGTCGCCAAAGCCAACAACATAATGGAAAAAAGCCTACGGCACCTGGTATTCCCAGGCGGTCTCCCATCCAGGTGCTAACCAGGCTTGACGCTGCTTAGCATCTGAGATCAGATGAGATTGAGCGCATTCAGGGTGATGTGGCCGTAGGCCATCTTGGCACCGTACTTACAACTCTCTTGACAAAAGCCAAGGTGGTCACCTCGGGCAATAGAGAGGAAAAATACAGCAGGTCGCCAAAGCCAACAACATAATGGAAAAAAGCCTACGGCACCTGGTATTCCCAGGCGGTGTCCCATCCAGGTACTAACCAGGCCTGACCCTGCTTAGCATCTGAGATCAGACGAGATCGAGCGCATTCAGGGTGATGTGGCCGTAGGCCATCTTGCACCCTACTTACAACTCTCTTGACAAAAGCCAAGGTGGTCACCTCTGGCAATCGAGAGGAAAAATACAGCAGTTCGCCAAAGCCAACAACATAATGGAAAAAAGCCTACGGCACCTGGTATTCCCAGGCGGTCTCCCATCCAGGTACTAACCAGGCCCGACCCTGCTTAGCATCCGAGATCAGACAAGATTGAGCGCATTCAGGGTGATGTGGCCATATGTGATCTTGCACCCTACTTACAACTCTCTTGACAAAAGCTAAGGTGGTCACCTCGGGCAATCAAGAGGAAAAATACAGCAGGTCGCCAAAGCCAACAACATAATGGAAAAAAGCCTACGGCACCTGGTATTCCCAGGCGGTCTCCCATCCAGGTACTAACCAGGCCCGATCCTGCTTCGCATCCGAGATCAGACGAGATCAAGCGCATTCAGGGTGATGTGGCCCTAGCCGATCTTGCACCCTACTTACAACTCTCTTGACAAAAGCCAAGGTGGTCACCTCGGGCAATCGAGAGGAAAAATACAGCAGGTCGCCAAAGCCAACAACATAATGGAAAAAAGCCTACGGCACCTGGTATTCCCAGGCGTTCTCCCATCCAGGTACTAACCAGGCCCGACCCTGCTTGGCATCCGAGATCAGACGAGATCAAGCGCATTCAGGGTGATGTGGCCGTAGGCGATCTTGCACCCTACTTACAACTCTCTTGACAAAAGCCAAGGTGGTCACCTCGGGCAATCGAGGGGAAAAATACAGCAGGTCGCCAAAGCCAATAACATAATGGAAAAAAGCCTACGGCACCTGGTATTCCCAAGCGGTCTCCCATCCAGGTACTAACCAGGCCCGACCCTGCTTAGCATCCGAGATCAGACAAGATCGAGCGCATTCAGGGTGATGTGGCCGTAGGCGATCTTGCACCCTACTTACAACTCTCTTGACAAAAGTCAAGGTGGTCACCTCGGGCAATCGAGGGGAAAAATACAGCAGGTCGCCAAAGCCAATAACATAATGGAAAAAAGCCTACGGCACCTGGTATTCCCAAGCGGTCTCCCATCCAGGTACTAATCAGGCCCGACCCTGCTTAGCATCCGAGATCAGACGAGATCGAGCGCATTCAGGGTGATGTGGCCGTAGGCGATCTTGCACCCTACTTACAACTCTCTTGACAAAAGCCAAGGTGGTCACCTCGGGCAACCAAGAGGAAAAATACAGCAGGTCGCCAAAGCCAACAACATAATGGAAAAAAGCCTACGGCACCTGGTATCCCCAGGCGGTCTCCCATTGAGGTACTAACCAGGCCCGACCCTGCTTAGCATCTGAGATCAGACGAGATTGAGCGCATTCAGGGTGATGTGGCCGTAGGCAATCTTGCTCCCTACTTACAACTCTCTTGAAAAAAGCCAAGGTGGTCACCTCGGGCAATCGAGAGGAGAAATACAGCAGGTCGCCAAAGCCAACAACATAATGGAAAAAAGCCTACGGCACCTGGTATTCCCAGGCGGTCTCCCATCCAGGTACTAACCAAGCCCGACCCTGCTTGGCATCCGAGATCAGACGAAATCGAGCGCATTCAGGGTGATGTGGCCGTAGGCAATCTTGCACCCTACTTACAACTCTCTTGACAAAAGCCAAGGTGGTCACCTCGGGCAATCGAGAGGGAAAATACAGCAGGTCGCCAAAGCCAACAACATAATGGAAAAAAGCCTACGGCACCTGGTATTCCCAGGCGGTCTCCCATTCAGGTACTAACCAGCCCCGGCCCTGCTTAGCTTCCGAGATCAGACGAGATCGAGCGCATTCAGGGTGATGTGGCCGTAGGCGATCTTGCGCTCTACTTACAACTCTCTTGACAAAAGCCAAGGTGGTCACCTCGGGCAATCAAGAGGAAAAATACAGCAGGTCGCCAAAGCCAACAACATAATGGAAAAAAGCCTACGGCACCTGGTATTCCCAGGCGGTCTCCCATCCAGGTACTAACCAGGCCCGACCCTGCTTAGCATCCGAGATCAGACGAGATTGAGCGCACTCAGGGTGATGTGGCTGTAGGGGATCTGGCACCCTACTTACAACTCTCTTGACAAAAGCCAAGGTGGTCACCTCGGGCAATCGAGAGGAAAAATACAGCAGGTCGCCAAAGCCAACAACATAATCTAAAAAAGCCTACGGCACCTGGTATTCCCAGGCGGTCTCCCATCCAGGTACTAACCAGGCCCGACCCTGCTTACAATCCGAGATCAGACGAGATCGAGCGCATTAAGGGTGATGTGGCCGTAGGCGATCTTGCACCCTACTTACATCTCTCTTGACAAAAGCCAAGGTGGTCACCTCGGGCAATCGAGAGGAAAAATACAGCAGGTCGCCAAAGCCAACAACATAATGGAAAAAAGCCTACGGCACCTGGTATTCCAAGGCGGACTCCGATCCAGGTACTAACCAGGCCCGACCCGGCTTAGCATCCGAGATCAGACGAGATCGAGCGCATTCAGGGTGATGTGGCCTTAGGCGATCTTGCACCCTACTTACAACTCTCTTGACAAAAGCCAAGGTGGTCACCTCGGGCAATCGGGAGGAAAAATACAGCAGGTCGCTAAAGCCAACAACATAATAAAAAAAAGCCTACGGCACCTGGTATTCCCAGGCGGTCTCCCACCCAGGTACTAACCAGGCCCGACCCTGCTTAGCATCCGAGATCAGACGAGATCGAGCGCATTCAGGGTGATCTGACCGTAGGCGATCTAGCACCCTACTTACAACTCTCTTGACAAAAGCCAAGGTGGTCACCTCGGGCAATCGAGAGGAAAAATACAGCAGGTCGCCAAAGCCAACAACATAATGGAAAAAAGCCTACGGCACCTGGTATTCCCAGGCGGTCTCCCATCCAGGCACTAACCAGGCCCAACCCTGCTTAGCATCCGAGATCAGACGAGATCGAGCGCATTCAGGGTGATGTGGCCGTAGGCGATCTTGCACCCTACTTACAACTCTCTTGACAAAAGCCAAGGTGGTCACCTCGGGCAATCGAGAGGAAAAATACAGCAGGTCGCCAAAGCCAACAACATAATGGAAAAAAGCCTACGGCACCTGGTATTCCCAGGCGGTCTCCCATCCAGGTACTAACCAGGCCCGACCCTGCTCAGCATCCGAGATCAGATGAGGTCGAGCGCATTCAGGGTGATGTGGCCGTAGGCAATCTTGCACCCTACTTACAACTCTCTTGACAAAAGCCAAGGTGGTCACCTCGGGCAATCGAGAGGAAAAATACAGCAGGTCGCCAAAGCCAACAACATAATGGAAAAAAGCCTACGGCACCTGGTATTCCCAGGTGGTCTCCCATCCAGGTACTAACCAGGCCCGACCCTGCTTAGCATCCGAGATCAGACGAGTTCGAGCGCATTCAGGGTGATGTGGCCGTAGGCGATCTTGCATCCTACTTACAACTCTCTTGACAAAAGCCAAGGTGGTCACCTCGGCCAATCGAGAGGAAAAATACAGCAGGTCGCCAAAGCCAACAACATAATGGAAAAAAGCCTACGACACCTGGTATTCCCAGGCGGTCTCCCATCCAGGTACTAACCAGGCCCGACCCTGCTTAGCATCCGAGATCGAGCGCATTCAGGGTGATGTGGCCTTAGGCGATCTTGCATCCTTTTTACAACTCTCTTGACAAAAGCCAAGGTGGTCACCTCGGGCAATCGAGAGGAAAAATACAGCAGGTCGTCAAAGCCAACAACATAATGGAAAAAAGCCTACGGCACCTGACATTCCCAGGCGGTCTCCCATCCAGGTTCTAACCAGGCCCAACCCTGCTTAGCATCCGAGATGAGACAAGATCGAGCGCATTCAGGGTGATGTGGCCGTAGGCGATCTTGCACCCTACTTACAACTCTCTTGACAAAAGCCAAGGTGGTCACCTCGGGAAATCGAGAGGAAAAATACAGCAGGTCGCCAAAGCCAACAACATAATGGCCAAAAGCCTACGGCACCTGGTATTCCCAGGCGGTCTCCCACCCAGGTACTAACCAGGCCCGATGCCGCTTAGCATCCGAGATCAGACGAGATAGAGCGCATTCAGGGTGATGTGGCCGTAGGCTATCTTGCACCCTACTTACAACTCTCTTGACAAAAGCCAAGGTGGTCACCTCGGGCAATGGAGAGGAAAAATACAGCAGGTTGCCAAAGCCAACAACATAATGGAAAAAAGCCTACGGCACCTGGTATTCCCAGGCGGTCTCCCATTCAGGTACTAACCAGGCCCGACCCTGCTTAGCATCCGAGATCAGATGAGATCGAGCGCATTCAGGCTGATGTGGCCGTAGGCGATCTTGCACCCTACTTACAACTCTCTTGACAAAAGCCAAGGTGGTCACCTCGGGCAATCGAGAGAAAAAATACAGCAGGTCGCCAAAGCCAACAACATAATGGAAAAAAGCCCACGGCACCTGGTACTCCCAGGCGGTCTCCCATCCAGGTACTAACCAGGCCCGACCCTGCTTAGCATCCGAGATCAGACGAGATTGAGTGCATTTAAGGTGATGTGGCCGAAGGCAATCTTGCACCCTACTTACAACTCTCTTGACAAAAGCCAAGGTGGTCACCTCGGGCAATCGAGAGGAAAAATACAGCAGGTCGCCAAAGCCAACAACATAATGGAAAAAAGCCTACGGCACCTGGTATTCCAAGGCGTTCTCCCATCCAGATACTAACCAGGCCCGACACTGCTTAGCATCTGAGATCAGACAAGATCGAGTGCATTCAGGGTGATGTGGCCGTAGGCGATCTTGCACCCTACTTACAACTCTCTTGACAAAAGCCAAGGTGGTCACCTCGGGCAAAGGAGAGGAAAAATACAGCAGGTCGCCAAAGCCAACAACATAATGGAAAAAAGCCTACGGCACCTGGTATTCCCAGGCGGTCTCCCATCCAGGTACTAACCAGGCCCGACCCTGCTTAGCATCCGAGATCAGACGAGATCAAGCGCATTCAGGGTGATGTGGCCGTAGGCGATCTTGCACCCTACTTACAACTCTCTTGACAAATGCCAAGGTGGTCAGCTCGGGCAATGGAGAGGAAAAATACAGCAGGTCGCCAAAGCCAACAACATAATGGAAAAAAGCCTACGGCACCTGGTATTCGCAGGCGGTCTCCCATCCAGGCCCAACCCTGCTTAGCATCCGAGATCAGACGAGATCGAGCGCATTCAGGGTGATGTGGCCGTAGGCGATCTTGCACCCTACTTACAACTCTCTTGACAAAAGCCAAGGTGGTCACCTCGGGCAATGGAGAGGAAAAATACAGCAGGTCGCCAAAGCCAACAACATAATGGAAAAAAGCCTACGGCACCTGGTATTCCCAGGCGGTCTCCCATCCAGGTACTAACCAGGCCCGATGCCGCTTAGCATCCGAGATCAGACGAGATAGAGCGCATTCAGGGTGATGTGGCTGTAGGTGATCTTGCACCCTACTAACAACTCTCTTGACAAAAGCCAAGGTGGTCACCTCGGGCAATCGAGAGGAAAAATACAGCAGGTCGCCAAAGCCAACAACATAATGGAAAAAAGCCTACGGCACCTGGTATTCCCAGGCGGTCTCCCATCCAGGTATTAACCAGGCCCAACCTTGCTTAGCATGCGAGATCAGACGAGATCAAGCGCATTCAGGGTGACGTGGCCGTAGGCGATATTGCACCCTACTTACAACTCTCTTGACAAAAGCCAAGGTGGTAACCTCGGGAAATCGAGAGGAAAAATACAGCAGGTCGCCAAAGCCAACAACATAATGGAATAAAGCCTACGGCAACTGGTATTCCCAGGCGGTCTCCCATCCAGGTACTAACCAGGCCCGACCCTGCTTAGCATCCGAGATCAGACGAGATCGAGCGCATTCAGGGTGATGTGGCCGTAAGCGATCTTGCACCCTACTTACAACTCTCTTGACAAAAGCCAAGGTGGTCACCTCGGGCAATCGAGAGGAAAAATACAGCAGGTCGCCAAAGCCAACAACATAATGGAAAAAAGCCTACGGCACCTGGTATTCCCAGGTGGTCTCCCATCCAGGTACTAACCAGGCCCGACCCTGCTTAGCATCTGAGATCAGACGAGATCGAGCGCATTCAGGATGATGTGGCCGCAGGCGATCTTGCACCCTACTTACAACTCTCTTGAAAAAAGCCAAGGTGGTCACCTCGGGCAATCGAGAGGAAAAATACAGCAGGTCGCCAAAGCCAACAACATAATGGAAAAAAGCCTACGGCACCTGGTATTCCCAGGCTGTCTCCCATCCAGGTACTAACCAGGCCAGACCCTGCTTAGCGTCCGAGATCAGACGAAATCGAGCGCATTCAGGGTGATTTGGCCGTAGACAATCTTGCACCCTACTTACAACTCTCTTGACAAAAGCCAAGGTGGTCACCTCAGGCAATCGAGAGGAAAAATACAGCAGGTCGCCAAAGCCAACAACATAATGGAAAAAAGCCTACGGCACCTGGTATTCCCAGGCGGTCTCCCATCCAGGTACTAAACAGGCCCGACCCTGCTTAGCATCCGAGATCAGACGAGATCGAGTGCATTCAGGGTGATGTGGCAGTAGGCGATCTTGCACCCTACTTACAACTCTCTTGAAATAAGCCAAGGTGGTCACCTCGGGCAATCGAGAGGAAAAATACAGCAGGTCGCCAAAGCCAACAACATAATGGAAAAAAGCCTACGGCACCTGGTATTCTCAGGCGGTCTCCCATCCAGGTACTAACCAGGCCCGACCCTACTTAGCATCCGAGCTCTAGACGAGATCGAGCGCATTCAGGGTGATGTGGCAGTAGGCGAACTTCACCCTACTTACAACTCTCTTGACAAAAGCCAAGGTGGTCACCTCGGGCAATCGAGAGGAAATATACAGCAGGTCGCCAAAGCCAACAACATAATGGAAAAAAGCCTACGTCACCTGGTATTCCCAGGCGGACTCCCATCCAGGTACTAACCAGATGAGACGCTGCTTAGCATCCGAGATCAGACGAGATCGAGCGCATTCAGGGTGATGTGGCCGTAGGCGGTCTTTCCCCCTACTTACAACTCTCTTGACAAAAGCCAAGGTGGTCACCTCGGGCAATCGAGAGGAAAAATACAGCAGGTCGCCAAAGCCAACAACATAATGGAATAAAGCCTACGGCACCTGGTATTCCCAGGCGGTCTCCCATCCAGGTACTAACCAGGCCCGACCCTGCTTAGCATCCGAGATCAGACGAGATTGAGCGCATTCAGGGTGATGTGGCCGTAAGCGATCTTGCACCCTACTTACAACTCTCTTGACAAAAGCCAAGGTGGTCACCTCGGGCAATCGAGAGGAAAAATACAGCAGGTCGCCAAAGCCAACAACATAATGGAAAAAAGCCTACGGCATCTGGTATTCCCAGACGGTCTCCCATCCAGGAACTAACCAGGCCCGACCCTGCTTAGCATCCGAGATCATACGAGATCAAGCGCATTAAGGGTGATGTGGCCGCAGGCAATTTAGCACCCTACTTACAACTCTCTTGACAAAAGCCAAGGTGGTCACCTCGGGCAATCGAGAGGAAAAATACAGCAGGTCGCCAAAGCCAACAACATAATGGAAAAAAGCCTACGGCACCTGGTATTCCCTGGTGGTCTCACATCCAGGTACTAACCAGGCCCGACCCTGCTTAGCATCCGAGATCAGACGAGATCGAGCACATTCATGGTGATGTGGCCGTAGGCGTTCTTGCACCCTACTTACAACTCTCTTGACAAAAGCCAAGGTGGTCACCTCGGGCAAACGAGAGGAAAAATGCAACAGGTCGCCAAAGCCAACAACATAATGGAAAAAAGCCTACGGCACCTGGTATTCCCAGGCGGTCTCCCATCCAGGTACTAACCAGGCCCGATCCTGCTTAGCATCCGAGATCAGACGAGATCAAGCGCATTCAGGGTTATGTGGCAGTAGGTAATCTTGCACCCTACTTACAACTCTCTTGACAAAAGCCAAGGTGGTCACCTCGGGCAATCGAGAGGAAAAATACAGCAGGTCGCCAAAGCCAACAACATAATGGAAAAAAGCCTACGGCACCCGGTATTCCCAGGCGGTCTCCCATCCAGGTACTAACCAGGCCCGACCCTGCTTAGCATTTGAGTTCAGACGAGATCAAGCGCATTCAGGGTGATGTGGCCGTAAGCGATCTTGCACCCTACTTACAACTCTCTTGACAAAAGCCAAGGTGGTCACCTCGGGCAATCGAGAGGAAAAATACAGCAGGTCGCCAAAGCCAACAACATAATGGAAAAAAGCCTACGGCACCTGGTATTCCCAGGCGGTCTCCCATCCAGGTACTAACCAGGCCCGACCCTGCTTAGCATCCGAGATCAGACGAGATCTAGCGCATTCAGGGTGATGTGGCCATAGGCGATCTTGCACCCTACTTACAACTCTCTTGACAAAAGCCAAGGTGGTCACCTCGGGCAATCGAGAGGAAAAACACAGCAGGTTGCCAAAGCCAACAACATAATGGAAAAAAGCCTACGGCACCTGGTATTCCCAGGTGGTCTCCCATCCAGGTACTAACCAGGCCCGACACTGCTTAGCATCCGAGATCAGACGAGATTGAGCGCATTCAGGGTGATGTGGCCGTAGGCGATCTTGCACCCTACTTACAACTCTCTTGACAAAAGCCAAGGTGGTCACCTCGGGTAATCGAGAGGAAAAATACAGCAGGTCGCCAAAGCCAACAACATAATGGAAAAAAGCCTACGGCACCTGGTATTTCCAGGTGGTCTGCCATCCAGGTACTAACCAGGCCCGACCCTGCTTAGCATCCGAGATCAGACGAGATCGAGCGCATTCAGGGTGATATGGCGGTAGGCGATCTTGCTCCCTACTTACAACTCTCTTGACAAAAGCCAAGGTGGTCACCTCGGGCAATCGAGAGAAAAATACAGTAGGTCGCCAAAGCCAACAACATAATGGAAAAAAGCCTACGGCACCTGGAATTCCCAGGCGGTCTCCCATCCAGGTACTAACCAGGCCCGACCCTGCTTAGCATCCGAGATCAGACGAGATCGAGCGCAATCAGGGCAATGTGGCCGGAGGCGAACTTGCACCCTACTTACAACTCTCTTGACAAAAGCCAAGGTGGTCACCTCGGGCAATCGAGAGGAAAAATACAGCAGGTCGCCAAAGCCAACAACATAATGGAAAAAAGCCTACGGCACCTTGTATTCGCAGGCGGTCTCCCATCCAGGTACTAACCTGGGTCGACCCTGCTTAGCATCCGAGATCAGACGAGATCGAGCGCATTCAGGGTGATGTGGCCGTAGGCTATCTTGCACCCTACTTACAACGCTCTTGACAAAAGCCAAGGTGGTCACCTCGGGCAATCGAGAGGAAAAATACAGCAGGTCGCCAAAGCCAACAACATAATGGAAAAAAGCCTACGGCACCTGGTATTCCCAGGCGGTCTCCCATCCAGGTACTAACCAGGCCCGACCCTGCTTGGCATTCGAGATCAGACGAGATCGATCGCATTCAGGGTGATGTGGCCGTAGGCGATCTTGCACCCTACTTACAACTCTCTTGACAAAAGCCAAGGTGGTCAACTCGGGCAATCGAGAGGAAAAATACAGCAGGTCGCCAAAGCCAACAACATAATGGAAAAAAGTCTACGGCACCTGGTATTCCCAGGCGGTCTCCCATCCAGGTACTAACCAGGCCCGACCCTGCTTATCATCCGAGATCAGACGAGATTGAGCGCATTCAGGGTGATATGGCCGTAGGCTATCTTGCACCCTACTTACAACTCTCTTGACAAAAGCCAAGGTGGTCACCTCGGGCAATCGAGAGGAAAAATACAGCAGGTCGCCAAAGCCAACAACATAATGGAAAAAAGCCTACGGCACCTGGTATTCCCAGGCGGTCTCCCATCCAGGTACTAACCAGGCCCGATCCTGCTTAGCATCCGAGATCAGACGAGATCGAGCGCATTCAGGGTGATGTGGCCATAGGCGATCTTGCACCCTACTTACAACTCTCTTGACAAAAGCCAAGGTGGTCAACTCGGGCAATCGAGAGGAAAAATACAGCAGGTCGCCAAAGCCAACAACATAATGGAAAAAAGTCTACGGCACCTGGTATTCCCAGACGGTCTCCCATCCAGGTACTAACCTGGGTCGACCCTGCTTAGCATCCGAGATCAGACGAGATCGAGTGCATTCAGGGTGATGTGGCCGTAGGCGATCTTGCACCCTACTTACAACTCTCTTGACAAAAGCCAAGGTGGTCACCTCGGGCAATCGAGAGGAAAAATACAGCAGGTCGCCAAAGCCAACAACATAATGGCCAAAAGCCTACGGCACCTGGTATTCCCAGGCGGTCTCCCATCCGGGTACTAACCAGGCCCGACCCTGCTTAGCATTCGAGATCAGACGAGATCGAGCGCATTCAGGGTGATTTGGCCATAGGCGATCTTGCATCCTACTTAAAACTCTCTTGACAAAAGCCAAGGTGGTCACCTCGGGCAATCGAGAGGAAAAATACAGCAGGTCACCAAAGCCAACAACATAATGGAAAAAAGCCTACAGCACCCGGTATTCCCAGGTGTTCTCCCATCCAGGTACTAACCAGGCCTGACCCTGCTTAGCATCCGAGATCAGATGAGATCGAGCGCATTCAGGGTGATGCGGCCGCAGGCAATTTTGCACCTTACTTACAACTCTCTTGACAAAAGCCAAGGTGGTCACCTCGGGCAATAGAGAGGAAAAATACAGCAGGTCGCCAAAGCCAACAACATAATGGAAAAAAGCCTACGGCACCTGGTATTCCCAGACGGTCTCCCATCCAAGTACTAACCTGGGTCGACCCTGCTTAGCATCCGAGATCAGACGAGATCGAGCGCATTCAGGGTGATGTGGCCGTAGGCGATCTTGCACCCTACTTACAACTTTCTTGACAAAAGCCAAGGTGGTCACCTCGGGCAATCGAGAGGAAAAATACAGCAGGTCGCCAAAGCCAACAACATAATGGAAAAAAGCCTACGGCACCTGGTATTCCCAGGCGGTCGCCCATCCAGGTACTAACCAGGCACGACCCTGCTTAGCATCCGAGATCAGACGAGATCGAGCGCATTCAGGGTGATGTGGCCGTAGGCGATCTTGCACCCTACTTACAACTCTCTTGACAAAAGCCAAGGTGGTCACCTCGGGCAATCGAGAGGAAAAATACAGCAGGTCGCCAAAGCCAACAACATAATGGAAAAAAGCCTACGGCACCTGGTATTCCCAGGTGGGCTCCCATCCAGGTACTAACCAGGCCCGACCCTGCTTAGCATCCGAGATCAGACGAGATCAAGCGCATTCAGGGTGATGTGGCCGTAGGCGATCTTGCTCTCTACTTACAACTCTCTTGACAAATGCCAAGGTGGTCACCTCGGGCAATCGAGAGGAAAAATACAGCAGGTCGCCAAAGCCAACAACATAATGGAAAAAAGCCTACGGCACCTGGTATTCCCAGGCGGTCTCCCACCCAGGTACTAACCAGGCCCGACCCTGCTTAGCATCCGAGATCAGATGAGATCGAGCTCATTCAGGGTGATGTGGCCGTAGGCGACCTTGCACCCTACTTACAACTCTCTTGACAAAAGCAAAGGTGGTCACCTCGGGCAATTGAGAGGAAAAATACAGCAGGTCGCCAAAGCCAACAACATAATGGAAAAAAGCCTACGGCACCTGGTATTCCCAGGCGGTCTCCCATCCAGGTACTAACCAGGCCCGACTCTGCTTGGCATCCGAGATCAGACGAGGTCAAGCGCATTCAGGGTGATGTGGCCATAGGCGACCTTGCAACCTACTTACAACTCTCTTGACAAAAGCCAAGGTGGTCACCTCGGGCAATTGAGAGGAAAAATACAGCAGGTCGCCAAAGCCAAAAACATAATGGAAAAAAGCCTACGGCACCTGGTATTCCCAGGCGGTCTCCTATCCAGGTACTAACCAGGCCCGACCCTGCTTAGCATCCGAGATCAGACGAGATCGAGTGCATTCAGGGTGATGTGGCCGTAGGCGACCTTGCACCCTACTTACAACTCTCTTGACAAAAGCCAAGGTGGTCACCTCGGGCAATCGAGAGGAAAAATACAGCAGGTCGCCAAAGCCAAAAAACATAATGGAAAAAAGCCTACGGCACCTGGTATTCCCAGGTGGTCTCCCATCCATGTACTAACCAGGCCCGACCCTGCTTAGGATCCGAGATCAGACGAGATCGAGCGCATTCAGGGTGATGTGGCCGTAGGCGATCTTGCACCCTACTTACAACTCTCTTGACAAAAGCCAAGGTGGTCACCTCGGGCAATCGAGAGGAAAAATACAGCAGGTCCCCAAAGCCAACAACATAATGGAAAAAAGCCTACGGCACCCGGTATTCCCAGACGGTCTCCCATCCAGGTACTAACCAGGCCCGACCCTGCTTAGCATCCGAGATCAGACGAGATCGAGCGCATTCAGGGTGATGTGGCCGTAAGCAATCTTGCACCCTACTTACAACTCTCTTGACAAAAGCCAAGGTTTTCATCTCAGGCAATCGAGAGGAAAAATACAGCAGGTCGCCAAAGCCAACAACATAATGGAAAAAAGCCTACGGCACCTGGTATTCCCAGGCGGTCTCCCATACAGGTACTAACCAGGCCCGACCCTGCTTAGCATGCGAGATCAGACGAGATCGAGCGCTTTCAGGGTGATGTGGCCGTAGGCGATCTTGCACCCTACTTACAACTCTCTTGACAAAAGCCAAGGTGGTCACCTCGGGCAATCGAGAGGAAAAATACAGCAGGTCGCCAAAGCCAACAAAATAATGGAAAAAAGCCTACGGCACCTGGTATTCCCAGGCGGTCTCCCATCCAAGTACTAACCAGGCCCGACCCTGCTTAGCATCCGAGATCAGACGAGATCGAGCGCATTCAGGGTGATGTGGCCGTAGGCGATCTTGCACCCTACTTACAACTCTCTTGACAAAAGCCAAGGTGGTCACCTCGGGCAATCGAGAGGAAAAATACAGCAGGTCGCCAAAGCCAACAACATAAATGAAAAAAGCCTACGGCACCTGGTATTCCCAGGCGGTCTCCCATCCAGGTACTAACCAGGCCCGACCCTACTTAGCATCCGAGATCAGACGAGATCGAGCGCATTCAGGGTGATGTGGCCGTAAGCGATCTTGCACCCTACTTACAACTCTCTTGACAAAAGCCAAGGTGGTCACCTCGGGCAATCGAGAGGAAAAATACAGCAGGTCGCCAAAGCCAACAACATAATGGAAAAAAGCCTACGGCACCTGGTATTCCCAGGCGGTCTCCCATCCAGGTACTAACCAGGCCCGACCCTGCTTAGCATCCGAGATCAGACGAGATCGAGCGCATTCAGGGTGATGTGGCCATAGGCGATCTTGCACCCTACTTACAACTCTCTTGACAAAAGCCAAGGTGGTCACCTCGGGCAATCGAGAGGAAAAATACAGCAGGTCGCCAAAGCCAACAACATAATGGAAAAAAGCCTACGGCACCTGGTATTCCAAGGCGGTCTCCGATCCAGGTACTAATCAGGCCCGACCCGGCTTAGCATCCGAGATCAGACGAGATCGAGCGCATTCAGGGTGATGTGGTCGTAGGCGATCTTGCACCCTACTTACAACTCTCTTGACAAAAGCCAAGGTGGTCACCTCGGGCAATCAAGAGGAAAAATACAGCAGGTCGCCAAAGCCAACAACATAATGGAAAAAAGCCTACGGCACCTGGTATTCCCAGGCGGTCTCCCATCCAGGTACTAACCAGGCCTGACCCTGCTTAGCATCCGAGATCAGACGAGATCAAGCGCATTCAGGGCGATGTGGCCGTAGGCGATATTGCACCCTACTTACAACTCTCTTGACAAAAGCCAAGGTGGTCACCTCGGGCAATCGAGAGGAAAAATACAGCAGGTCGCCAAAGCCAACAACATAATGGAAAAAAGCCTACGGCACCTGGTATTCCCAGGCGGTCTCCCATCCAGGTACTAACCAGGCCCGACCCTGCTTAGCATGCGAGATCAGATGAGATCGAGCAAATTCGGGGTGAAGTGGCCGTAGGCGATCTTGCACCCTACTTACAACTCTCTTGACTAAAGCCAAGGTGGTCACCTCGGGCAATCGAGAGGAAAAATACAGCAGGTCGCCAAAGCCAACAACATAATGGAAAAAAGCCTACGGCACCTGGTATTCTCAGGCGGTCTCCCATCCAGGTACTAACCAGGCCCGACCCTGCTTAGCATCCGAGATCAGACGAGATCGAGCGCATTAAGGGTGATGAGGCCGCAGACAATCTTGCACCCTACTTACAACTCTCTTGACAAAAGCCAAGGTGGTCACCTCGGGCAATCGAGAGGAAAAATACAGCAGGTCGCCAAAGCCAACAACATAATGGAAAAAAGCCTACGGCACCTGGTATTCTCAGGCGGTCTCCCATCCAGGTACTAACCAGGCCCGACCCTGCTTAGCATCCGAGATCAGACGAGATTGAGCAAATTCAGGGTGATGTGGCCGTAGGCGATCTTGCACCCTACTTACAACTCTCTTGACAAAAGCCAAGGTGGTCACCTCGGGCTATCAAGAGGAAAAATACAGCAGGTCGCCAAAGCCAACAACATAAATGAAAAAAGCCTACGGCACCTGGTATTCCCAGGCGGTCTCCCATCCAGGTACTAACCAGGCCCGACCCTGCTTAGCATCCGAGATCAGACGAGATCGAGCGCATTCAGGGTGATGTGGCCGTAAGCAATCTTGCACCCTACTTACAACTCTCTTGACAAAAGCCAAGGTTTTCATCTCAGGCAATCGAGAGGAAAAATACAGCAGGTCGCCAAAGCCAACAACATAATGGAAAAAAGCCTACGGCACCTGGTATTCCCAGGCGGTCTCCCATACAGGTACTAACCAGGCCCGACCCTGCTTAGCATGCGAGATCAGACGAGATCGAGCGCTTTCAGGGTGATGTGGCCGTAGGCGATCTTGCACCCTACTTACAACTCTCTTGACAAAAGCCAAGGTGGTCACCTCGGGCAATCGAGAGGAAAAATACAGCAGGTCGCCAAAGCCAACAAAATAATGGAAAAAAGCCTACGGCACCTGGTATTCCCAGGCGGTCTCCCATCCAAGTACTAACCAGGCCCGACCCTGCTTAGCATCCGAGATCAGACGAGATCGAGCGCATTCAGGGTGATGTGGCCGTAGGCGATCTTGCACCCTACTTACAACTCTCTTGACAAAAGCCAAGGTGGTCACCTCGGGCAATCGAGAGGAAAAATACAGCAGGTCGCCAAAGCCAACAACATAAATGAAAAAAGCCTACGGCACCTGGTATTCCCAGGCGGTCTCCCATCCAGGTACTAACCAGGCCCGACCCTACTTAGCATCCGAGATCAGACGAGATCGAGCGCATTCAGGGTGATGTGGCCGTAAGCGATCTTGCACCCTACTTACAACTCTCTTGACAAAAGCCAAGGTGGTCACCTCGGGCAATCGAGAGGAAAAATACAGCAGGTCGCCAAAGCCAACAACATAATGGAAAAAAGCCTACGGCACCTGGTATTCCCAGGCGGTCTCCCATCCAGGTACTAACCAGGCCCGACCCTGCTTAGCATCCGAGATCAGACGAGATCGAGCGCATTCAGGGTGATGTGGCCATAGGCGATCTTGCACCCTACTTACAACTCTCTTGACAAAAGCCAAGGTGGTCACCTCGGGCAATCGAGAGGAAAAATACAGCAGGTCGCCAAAGCCAACAACATAATGGAAAAAAGCCTACGGCACCTGGTATTCCAAGGCGGTCTCCGATCCAGGTACTAATCAGGCCCGACCCGGCTTAGCATCCGAGATCAGACGAGATCGAGCGCATTCAGGGTGATGTGGTCGTAGGCGATCTTGCACCCTACTTACAACTCTCTTGACAAAAGCCAAGGTGGTCACCTCGGGCAATCAAGAGGAAAAATACAGCAGGTCGCCAAAGCCAACAACATAATGGAAAAAAGCCTACGGCACCTGGTATTCCCAGGCGGTCTCCCATCCAGGTACTAACCAGGCCTGACCCTGCTTAGCATCCGAGATCAGACGAGATCAAGCGCATTCAGGGCGATGTGGCCGTAGGCGATATTGCACCCTACTTACAACTCTCTTGACAAAAGCCAAGGTGGTCACCTCGGGCAATCGAGAGGAAAAATACAGCAGGTCGCCAAAGCCAACAACATAATGGAAAAAAGCCTACGGCACCTGGTATTCCCAGGCGGTCTCCCATCCAGGTACTAACCAGGCCCGACCCTGCTTAGCATGCGAGATCAGATGAGATCGAGCAAATTCGGGGTGAAGTGGCCGTAGGCGATCTTGCACCCTACTTACAACTCTCTTGACTAAAGCCAAGGTGGTCACCTCGGGCAATCGAGAGGAAAAATACAGCAGGTCGCCAAAGCCAACAACATAATGGAAAAAAGCCTACGGCACCTGGTATTCTCAGGCGGTCTCCCATCCAGGTACTAACCAGGCCCGACCCTGCTTAGCATCCGAGATCAGACGAGATCGAGCGCATTAAGGGTGATGAGGCCGCAGACAATCTTGCACCCTACTTACAACTCTCTTGACAAAAGCCAAGGTGGTCACCTCGGGCAATCGAGAGGAAAAATACAGCAGGTCGCCAAAGCCAACAACATAATGGAAAAAAGCCTACGGCACCTGGTATTCTCAGGCGGTCTCCCATCCAGGTACTAACCAGGCCCGACCCTGCTTAGCATCCGAGATCAGACGAGATTGAGCAAATTCAGGGTGATGTGGCCGTAGGCGATCTTGCACCCTACTTACAACTCTCTTGACAAAAGCCAAGGTGGTCACCTCGGGCTATCAAGAGGAAAAATACAGCAGGTCGCCAAAGCCAACAACATAAATGAAAAAAGCCTACGGCACCTGGTATTCCCAGGCGGTCTCCCATCCAGGTACTAACCAGGCCCGACCCTACTTAGCATCCGAGATCAGACGAGATCGAGCGCATTCAGGGTGATGTGGCCGTAAGCGATCTTGCACCCTACTTACAACTCTCTTGACAAAAGCCAAGGTGGTCACCTCGGGCAATCGAGAGGGAAAATACAGCAGGTCGCCAAAGCCAACAACATAATGGAAAAAAGCCTACGGCACCTGGTATTCCCAGGCGGTCTCCCATCCAGGTACTAACCAGGCCCGACCCTGCTTAGCATCCGAGATCAGACGAGATCGAGCGCATTCAGGGTGATGTGGCCATAGGCGATCTTGCACCCTACTTACAACTCTCTTGACAAAAGCCAAGGTGGTCACCTCGGGCAATCGAGAGGAAAAATACAGCAGGTCGCCAAAGCCAACAACATAATGGAAAAAAGCCTACGGCACCTGGTATTCCAAGGCGGTCTCCGATCCAGGTACTAATCAGGCCCGACCCGGCTTAGCATCCGAGATCAGACGAGATCGAGCGCATTCAGGGTGATGTGGTCGTAGGCGATCTTGCACCCTACTTACAACTCTCTTGACAAAAGCCAAGGTGGTCACCTCGGGCAATCAAGAGGAAAAATACAGCAGGTCGCCAAAGCCAACAACATAATGGAAAAAAGCCTACGGCACCTGGTATTCCCAGGCGGTCTCCCATCCAGGTACTAACCAGGCCTGACCCTGCTTAGCATCCGAGATCAGACGAGATCAAGCGCATTCAGGGCGATGTGGCCGTAGGCGATATTGCACCCTACTTACAACTCTCTTGACAAAAGCCAAGGTGGTCACCTCGGGCAATCGAGAGGAAAAATACAGCAGGTCGCCAAAGCCAACAACATAATGGAAAAAAGCCTACGGCACCTGGTATTCTCAGGCGGTCTCCCATCCAGGTACTAACCAGGCCCGACCCTGCTTAGCATCCGAGATCAGACGAGATTGAGCAAATTCAGGGTGATGTGGCCGTAGGCGATCTTGCACCCTACTTACAACTCTCTTGACAAAAGCCAAGGTGGTCACCTCGGGCTATCAAGAGGAAAAATACAGCAGGTCGCCAAAGCCAACAACATAATGGAAAAAATCCTACGGCACCTGGTATTCCCAGGCAGTCTCCCATCTTGGTACTAACCAGGCCCGACCCTGCTTAGCATCCGAGATCAGATGAGATCGAGCGCACTCAGGGTGATGTGGCCGTAGGCGATCTTGCACCCTACTTACAACTCTCTTGACAAAAGCCAAGGTGGTCACCTCGGGCAATCGAGAGTTAAAATACAGCAGGTCGCCAAAGCCAACAACATAATGGAAAAAAGCCTACGGCACCTGGTATTCCCAGGCGGTCTCCCATCCAGGTACTAACCAGGCCTGACCCTGCTTAGCATCCGAGATCAGACGAGATCGAGCGCATTCAGGGTGATGTGGCCGTAGGCGATCTTTCGCCCTACTTACAACTCTCTTGACAAAAGCCAAGGTGGTCACCTCCGGGAATCGAGAGGAAAAATACAGCAGGTCGCCAAAGCCAGCAACATAATGGAAAAAAGCCTACGGCACCTGGTATTCCCAGGCGGTCTCCCATCCAGGTACTAACCAGGCCCGACCCTACTTGGCATCCGAGATCAGACGAGATCGAGCGCATTCAGGGTGATGTGGCCGTAGGCGATCTTGCACCCTACTTACAACTCTCTTGACAAAAGCCAAGGTGGTCACCTCGGGCAATCGAGAAGAAAAATAAAGCAGGTCGCCAAAGCCAACAACATAATGGAAAAAAGCCTACGGCACCTGGTATTCCCAGGCAGTCTCCCATCCATGTGCTAACCAGGCCCAACCCTGCTTAGCATCCGAGATCAGACGAGATCGAGCGCATTCAGGGTGATGTGGCCGTGGGCAATCTTGTACCCTACTTACAACTCTCTTGACAAAAGCCAAGGTGGTCACCTCGGGCAATCAAGAGGAAAAATACAGCAGGTCGCCAAAGCCAACAACATAATGGAAAAAAGCCTACGGCACCTGGTATTCCCAGGCGGTCTCCCATCCAGGTACTAACCAGGCCCGACCCTGCTTAGCATCCGAGATCAGACGAGATCGAGCGCATTCAGGGTGATGTGGCCATAGGCGTTCTTGTATCCTACTTACAACTCTCTTGACAAAAGCCAAGGTGGCCACCTTGGGCAAGCGAGAGGAAAAATACAGCAGGTCGCCAAAGCCAACAACATAATGGAAGAAAGCCTACAGCACGTGGCATTCCCAGGCGGTCTCCCATCCAGGTACTAACCAGGCCCGACCCTGCTTAGCATTCGAGATCAGACGAGATCAAGCGCATTCATGGTGATGTAGCCGTAGGCAATCTGGCACCCTACTTACAACTCTCTTGACAAAAGCCAAGGTGGTCACCTCGGGCAATCGAGAGGAAAAATACAGCAGGTCGCCAAAGCCAACAACATAATGGAAAAAAGCCGACGGCACCTGGTATTCCCAGGCGGTCACCCATCCAGGTACTAACCAGGCCCGACCCTGCTTAGAATCCGAGATCAGACGAGATCGAGCGCATTCAGGGTGATGTGGCCGTAGGCGATCTTGCACCCTACTTACAACTCTCTTAACAAAAGCCAAGGTGGTCACCTCGGGCAATCGAGAGGAAAAATACAGCAGGTCACCAAAGCCAACAACATAATGGAAAAAAAGCCTACGGCACCTGGTATTCCCAGGCGGTCTCCCATCCAGGTACTAACCAGGCCCGACCCTGCTTAGAATCCGAGATCAGACGAGATCGAGCGCATTCAGGGTGATGTGGCCGTAGGCAATCTTGCACCCTACTTACAACTCTCTTGACAAAAGCCAAGGTGGTCACCTCGGGCAATCGAGAGGAAAAATACAGCAGGTCGCCAAAGCCAACAACATAATGGAAAAAAGCCTACGGCACCTGGTATTCCCAGGCGGTCTCCCATCCAGGTACTAACCAGGCCCGCCCCTGCTTAGCATCTGAGATCAGACACTATCGAGTGCATTCAGGGTGATGTGGCTGTAGGCGTTCTTGCATCCTACTTACAACTCTCTTGACAAAAGCCAAGGTGGTCACCTCGGGCAAACGAGAGGAAAAATACAGCAGGTCGCCAAAGCCAACAACATAATGGAAAAAAGCCGATGGCACCTGGTATTCCCAGGCGGTCTCCCATCCAGGTACTAACCAGGCCCGACCCTGCTTAGCATCCGAGATCAGATGAGATCGAGCGCATTCAGGGTGAGGTGGCCGTAGGCGATCTTGCAACCTACTTACAACTCTCTTGACAAAAGCCAAGGTGGTCACCTCGGGCAATCGAGAGGAAAAATACAGCAGGTCGCCAAAGCCAACAACATAATGGAAAAAAGCCGACGGCACCTGGTATTCCCAGGCGGTCTCCCATCCAGGTACTAAACAGGCCCGACCCTGCTTAGCATCTGAGATCAGATGAGATCGAGCAAATTCAGGGTGATGTGGCCGTAGGCGATCTTGCACCCTACTTACAACTCTCTTGACAAAAGCCAAGGTGGTCACCTCGGGCAATCGAGAGGAAAAATACAGCAGGTCGCCAAAGCCAACAACATAATGGAAAAAAGCCTACGGCACCTGGTATTCCCAGGCGGTCTGCCATCCAGGTACTAACCAGGCCCGCCCCTGCTTAGCATCCGAGATCAGACGCTATCGAGTGCATTCAGGGTGATGTGGCTGTAGGCGTTTTTGCATCCTACTTACAACTCTCTTGACAAAAGCCAAGGTGGTCACCTCGGGCAATCGAGAAGAAAAACAAAGCAGGTCGCCAAAGCCAACAACATAATGGAAAAAAGCCGACGGCACCTGGTATTCCCAGGCGGTCTCCCATCCAGGTGCTAACCAGACCCGACCCTGCTTAGCATCCGAGATCGAGCGCATTCAGGGTGATGTGGCCATAGGCAATCTTGGACCCTACTTACAACTCTCTTGACAAAAGCCAAGGTGGTCACCTCGGGCAATCGAGAGGAAAAATACAGCAGGTCGCCAAAGCCAACAACATAATGGAAAAAAGCCTACGGCACCTGGTATTCCCAGGCGGTCTCCATATCCAGGTACTAACCAGGCCCGACCCTGCTTAGCATGCGAGATCAGATGAGATCGAGCGGATTCAGGGTGATGTGGCCGTAGGCGATCTTGCACCCTACTTACAACTCTCTTGACAAAAGCCAAGGTGGTCACCTCGGGCAATCGAGAGGAAAAATACAGCAGGTCGCCAAAGTCAACAACATAATGGAAAAAAGCCTACGGCATATGGTATTCCCAGGCGGTCTCCCATCCTGGTACTAACCAGGCCCGACCCTGCTTAGCTTCCGAGATCAAACGAGATCGAGCGCATTCAGGGTGATGTGGCCGTAGGTGATGTTGCACCCTACTTACAACTCTCTTGACAAAAGCCAAGGTGGTCATTTCGGGCAATCGAGAGGAAAAATACAGCAGGTCGCCAAAGCCAACAACATAATGGAAAAAAGCCTACGGCACCTGGTATTCCCAGGCGGTCTCCCATCCAGGTACTAACCAGGCCCGACCCTGCTTAGCATCCGAGATCAGACGAGATTGAGCGCATTCAGGGTGATGTGGCTGTAGGCGATCTTGCACTTTACTTACAACTCTCTTGACAAAAGCCAAGGTGGTCACCTCGGGCAATCGAGAGGAAAAATACAGCAGGTCGCCAAAGCCAACAACATAATGGAAAAAAGCCTACGGCACCTGGTATTCCCAGGCGGTCTCCCATCCAGGTACGAACCAGGCCCGACCCTGCTTAGCATCCGAGATCAGACGAGATCGAGCGCATTGAGGGTGATGTGGCCGTAGGCGATCTTTGCACCCTACTTACAACTCTCTTGACAAAAGCCAAGGTGGTCACCTCGGGCAATCGAGAGGAAAAATACAGCAGGTCGCCAAAGCCAACAACATAATGGAAAAAAGCCTACGGCACCTGGTATTCCCAGGCGGTCTCCCATACAGGTACTAACCAGGCCCGACCCTGCTTAGCATCCGAGATCACATGAGATTGAGCGCATTCAGGGTGATGTGGCTGTAGGCGATCTTGCACCCTACTTACAACTCTCTTGACAAAAGCCAAGGTGGTCACCTCGGGCAATCGAGAGGAAAAATACAGCAGGTCGCCAAAGCCAACAACATAATGGAAAAAAGCCTACGGCACCTGGTATTCCCAGGCGGTCTCCCATACAGGTACTAACCAGGCCCGACCCTGCTTAGCATCCGAGATCACATGAGATTGAGCGCATTCAGGGTGATGTGGCTGTAGGCGATCTTGCACCCTACTTACAACTCTCTTGACAAAAGCCAAGGTGGTCACCTCGGGCAATCGAGAGGAAAAATACAGCAGGTCGCCAAAGCCAACAACATAATGGAAAAAGCCTACGGCACCTGGTATTCCCAGGCGGTCTCCCATCCAGGTACTAACCAGGCCCGACCCTGCTTAGCTTCCGAGATCAGACGAGATCGAGCGCATTCAGGGTGATGTGGCTGTAGGTGATCTTGCGATCTTGCGATCTTGCACCCTACTTACAACTCTCTTGAAAAAAGCCAAGGTGGTCACCTCGGGCAATCGAGAGGAAAAATACAGCAAGTCACCAAAGCCAACAACATAATGGAAAAAAGGCTACGGCACATGGTATTCCCAGGCGGTCTCCCATCCAGGTACTAAGCAGACCCGACCCTGCTTAGCATCCGAGATCAGACGAGATCGAGCGCATTCAGGGTGATGTAGGCGTAGGCGATCTGGCACCCTACTTACAACACTCTTGACAAAAGCCAAGGTGGTCACCTTGGGCAATCGAGAGGAAAAATACAGCAGGTCGCCAAAGCCAACAACATAATGGAAAAAAGCCTACGGCACCTGGTATTCCCAGTCGGTCTCCCATCCAGGTACTAACCAGGCCCAACCCTGCTTAGCATCCGAGATCGAGCGCATTCAGCGTGATGTGGCCGTAGCCGATCTTGCACCCTACTTACAAATCTCTTGACAAAAGCCAAGGTGGTCACCTCGGGCAATCGAGAGGAAAAAAATACAGCAGGTCGCCAAAGCCAACAACATAATGGAAAAAAGCCTACGGCACCTGGTATTCCCAGGCGGTCTCACATCCAGGTACTAATCAGGCCCGACCCTTCTTAGCATCCGAGATCAGATGAGATTGAGCGCATTCACGGTGATGTGGCTGTAGGCGATCTTGCACCCTACTTACAACTCTCTTGACAAAAGCCAAGGTGGTCACCTCAGGCAATCGATAAGAAAAATACAGCAGGTCGCCAAAGCCCACAACATAATGGAAAAAAGCCTACGGCACCTGGTATTCCCAGGCGGTCTCCCATCCAGGTACTAACCAGGCCCGACCCTGCTTAGCATCCGAGATCAGACGAGATCGAGCGCATTCAGGGTGATGTGGCCATAGGCGATCTTGCACACTACTTACAACTCTCTTGACAAAAGCCAAGGTGGTCACCTCGGGCAATCGAGAGGAAAAATACAGCAGGTCGCCAAAGCCAACAACATAATGGAAAAAAGCCTACGGCACCTGGTATTCCAAGACGGTCTCCCATCCAGGTACTAACCAGGCCCGACCCTGCTTAGAATCCGAGATCAGACGAGATCGAGCGCATTCAGGGTGATGTAGCCATAGGCGATCTTGCACACTACTTACAACTCTCTTGACAAAAGCCAAGGTGGTCACCTCGGGCAATCGAGAGGAAAAATACAGCAGGTCGCCAAAGCCAACAACATAATGGAAAAAAGCCTATGGCACCTAGTATTCCCAGGCGGTCTCCCATTCAAGTACTAAGCAGGCCCGACCCTGCTTAGCATCTGAGATCAGACGAGATCGAGCGCATTCAGGGTGATGTGGCCGTAGGCAATCTTGAAACCTACTTACAACTCTCTTGACAAAAGCCAAGGTGGTCACCTCGGGCAATCGAGAGGAAAAATACAGCAGGTCGCCAAAGCCAACAACATAATGGAAAAAAGCCTACGGCACCTAGTATTCTCAGGCGGTCTCCCATCCAGGCCCGACCCTGCTTAGCATCCGAGATCAGACGAGATCGAGCGCATTCAGGGTGATGTGGCAGTAGGCGATCTTGCACTCTACTTACAACTCTCTTGACAAAAGCCAAGGTGGTCACCTCGGGCAATCGAGATGAAAAATACAGCAGGTCGCCAAAGCCAACAACATAATGGAAAAAAGCCTACGGCACCTGGTATTCCCAGGCGGTCTCCCATCCAGGTACTAACCAGGCCCGACCCTGCTTAGCATCCGAGATCAGACGAGATCGAGCGCATTCAGGGTGATGTGGCCGTAGGCGATCTTGCACCCTACTTACAACTCTCTTGACAAAAGTCAAGGTGGTCACCTCGGGCAATCGAGAGGAAAAATACAGCAGGTCGCCAAAGCCAACAACATAATGGAAAAAAGCCTACGGCACCTGGTATTCCCAGGCGGTCTCCCATCCAGGTACTAACCAGGCCCGACCCTGCTTAGCATCCGAGATCAGACGAGATCGAGCGCATTCAGGGTGATGTGGCCGCAGGCGATCTTGTACCCTACTTACAACTCTCTTGACAAAAGCCAAGGTGGTCACCTCGGGCAATCGAGAGGAAAAATACAGCAGGTTGCCAAAGCCAACAACATAATGGAAAAAAGCCTACGACACCTGGTATTCTCAGGCGGTCTCCCATCCAGGTACTAACCAGGCCCGACCCTGCTTAGCATCCGTGATCAGACGATATCGAGCACATTCAGGGTGATATGGCCGTAGGCGATCTTGCGCTCTACTTACAACTCTCTTGACAAAAGCCAAGGTGGTCACCTCGGGCAATCGAAAGGAAAAATATAGCAGGTCGCCAAAGCCAACAACATAATGGAAAAAAGCCTATGGCACCTGGTATTCCCAGGCGGTCTCCCATCCAGGTACTAACCAGGCCCGACCCTGCTTAGCATCCGAGATCAGACGAGATTGAGCGCATTCAGGGTGATATGGCCGTAGGCAATCTTTGCACCCTACTTACAACTCTCTTGACAAAAGCCAAGGGGGGTCACCTCGGGCAATCGCGAGGAAAAATACAGCAGGTCGCCAAAGCCAACAACATAATGGAAAAAAGCCTACGGCACCTAGTATTCCCAGGCGGTCTCCCATCCAGGTACTAATCAGGCCCGACCCTGCTTAGCATCCGAGATCAGACGAGATCGAGCGCATTCAGGGTGATGTGGCCGTAGGCAATCTTGAACCCTACTTACAACTCTCTTGACAAAAGCCAAGGTGGTCACCTCGGGCAATCGAGAGGAAAAATACAGCAGGTCGCCAAAGCCAACAACATAATGGAAAAAAGCCTACGGCACCTAGTATTCCCAGGCGGTCTCCCATTCAGGTACTAAGCAGGCCCGACCCTGCTTAGCATCCGAGATCAGACGAGATCGAGCGCATTCAGGGTGATGTGGCCGTAGGCAATCCTGAAACCTACTTACAACTCTCTTGACAAAAGCCAAGGTGGTCACCTCGGGCAATCGAGAGGAAAAATACAGCAGGTCGCCAAAGCCAACAACATAATGGAAAAAAGCCTACGGCACCTAGTATTCCCAGGCGGTCTCCCATCCAGGTACTAACCAGGCCCGACCCTGCTTAGCATCTGAGATCAGACGAGATCGAGCGCATTCAGTGTGATGTGGCCGTAGGCGATCTTGCACCCTACTTACAACTCTCTTGACAAAAGCCAAGGTGGTCACCTCGGGCAATCGAGAGGAAAAATACAGTAGGTCGCCAAAGCCAACAACATAATGGAAAAAAGCCTACGGCACCTAGTATTCCCAGGCGGTCTCCCATCCAGGTACTAACCAGGCCCGACCCTGCTTAGCATCCGAGATCAGACGAGATCGAGCGCATTCAGGGTGATGTGGCAGTAGGCAATCTTGCACCCTACTTACAACTCTCTTGACAAAAGCCAAGGTGGTCACCTCGGGCAATCGAGAGGAAAAATACAGCAGGTCGCCAAAGCCAACAACATAATGGAAAAAAGCCTACGGCACCTAGTATTCTCAGGCGGTCTCCCATCCAGGTACTAACCAGGCCCGACCCTGCTTAGCATCCGAGATCAGACGAGATCGAGCGCATTCAGGGTGATGTGGCAGTAGGTGATCTTGCACCCTACTTACAACTCTCTTGACAAAAGCCAAGGTGGTCACCTCGGGCAATCGAGATGAAAAATACAGCAGGTCGCCAAAGCCAACAAAATAATGGAAAAAAGCCTACGGCACCTGGTATTCCCAGGCGGTCTCCCATCCAGGTACTAACCAGGCCCGACCCTGCTTAGCATCCGAGATCAGACGAGATCGAGCGCATTAAGGGTGATGTGGCCGTAGGCGATCTTGCACCCTGCTTACAACTCTCTTGACAAAAGTCAAGGTGGTCACCTCGGGCAATCGAGAGGAAAAATACAGCAGGTCGCCAAAGCCAACAACATAATGGAAAAAAGCCTACGGCACCTGGTATTCCCAGGCGGTCTCCCATCCAGGTACTAACCAGGCCCGACCCTGCTTAGCATCCGAGATCAGACGAGATCGAGCGCATTCAGGGTGATGTGGCCGCAGGCGATCTTGCATCCTACTTACAACTCTCTTGACAAAAGCCAAGGTGGTCACCTCGGGCAATCGAGAGGAAAAATACAGCAGGTTGCCAAAGCCAACAACATAATGGAAAAAAGCCTACGACACCTGGTATTCTCAGGCGGTCTCCCATCCAGGTACTAACCAGGCCCGACCCTGGTTAGCATCCGTGATCAGACGATATCGAGCGCATTCAGGGTGATGTGGCCGTAGGCGATCTTGCGCCCTACTTACAACTCTCTTGACAAAAGCCAAGGTGGTCACCTCGGGCAATCGAAAGGAAAAATACAGCAGGTCGCCAAAGCCAACAACATAATGGAAAAAAGCCTATGGCACCTGGTATTCCCAGGCGGTCTCCCATCCAGGTACTAACCAGGCCCGACCCTGCTTAGCATCCGAGATCAGACGAGATTGAGCGCATTCAGGGTGATATGGCCGTAGGCAATCTTTGCACCCTACTTACAACTCTCTTGACAAAAGCCAAGGTGGTCACCTCGGGCAATCGAAAGGAAAAATACAGCAGTTCGCCAAAGCCAACAACATAATGGAAAAAAGCCTACGGCACCTGGTATTCCCAGGCGGTCTCCCATCCAGGTACTAACCAGGCCCGACCCTGCTTAGCATCCGAGATCAGACGAGATCGAGCGCATTCAGGGTGATGTGGCTGTAGGCGATCTTGCACCCTACTTACAACTCTCTTGACAAAAGCCAAGCTGGTCACCTCTGGCAATCGAGAGGAAAAATACAGCAGGTCGCCAAAGCCAACAACATAATGGAAAAAAGCCTACGGCACCTGGTATTCCCAGGCGGTCTCCCATCCAGGTACTAACCAGGCCCGACCCTGCTTAGCATCCGAGATCAGACGAGATCAAGCGCATTCAGGGTGATGTGGCTGTAGGCGATCTTGCACCCTACTTACAACTCTCTTGACAAAAGCCAAGGTGGTCACCTCGGGCAAACGATAGGAAAAATACAGCAGGTCGCCAAAGCCAACAACATAATGGAAAAAAGCCTACGGCACCTGGTATTCCCAGGCGGTCTCCCATCCAGGTACTAACCAGGCCTGACCCTGCTTAGCATTGGAGATCAGACGAGATTGAGCGCATTCAGGGTGATGTGGCTGTAGGTAATCTTGCACCCTACTTACAACTCTCTTGACAAAAGCCAAGCTGGTCACCTCGGGCAAACGATAGGAAAAATACAGCAGGTCGCCAAAGCCAACAACATAATGGAAAAAAGCCTACGGCACCTGGTATTCCCAAGCGGTCTCCCATCCAGGTACTAACCAGGCCCGACCCTGCTTAGCATCCGAGATCAGACGAGATTGAGCGCATTCAGGGTGATGTGGCTGTAGGCAATCTTCCACCCTACTTACAACTCTCTTGACAAAAGCCAAGCTGGTCACCTCGGGCAATCGAGAGGAAAAATACAGCAGGTCGCCAAAGCCAACAACATAATGGAAAAAAGCCTACGGCACCTGGTATTCCCAGGCGGTCTCCCATCCAGGTGCTAACCAGGCCCGACCCTGCTTAGCATCCGAGATCAGACGAGATCGAGCACATTCAGGGTGATGTGGCTGTAGGCAATCTTGCACCCTACTTACAACTCTCTTGACAAAAGCCAAGCTGGTCACCTCGGGCAAACAAGAGGAAAAATACAGCAGGTCGCCAAAGCCAACAACATAATGGAAAAAAGCCTACGGCACCTGGTATTTCCAGGCGGTCTACCATCCAGGTACTAACCAGGCCCGACGCTGCTTAGCATCCGAGATCAGACGAGATCGAGTGCATTCAGGGTGATGTGGACGTAGGCGAACTTGCACCCTACTTACAACTCTCTTGACAAAAGCCAAGCTGGTCACCTCGGGCAATCGAGAGGAAAAATACAGCAGGTCGCCAAAGAAAACAACATAATGGAAAAAAGCCTACAGCACCTGGTATTCCCAGGCGGTCTCCCATCCAGGTACTAACCAGGCCCGAATCTGCTTAGCATCCGAGATCAGATGAGATCGAGCGCATTCAGGGTGATGTGGCCGTAGGCGATCTTACACCCCACTTACAACTCTCTTGACAAAAGCCAAGGTGGTCACCTCGGGCAATCGAGAGGAAAAATACAGCAGGTCGCCAAAGCCAACAACATAATGGAAAAAAGCCTACGGCACCTGGTATTCCCAGGCGGTCTGCCATCCAGGTACTAACCAGGCCCAACCCTGCTTAGCATCCGAGATCAGACGAGATCGAGCGCATTCAGGGTGATGTGGCCGTAGGCGATCTTGCACCCTACTTACAACTCTCTTGACAAAAGCCAAGGTGGTCACCTCAGGCAATCGACAGGAAAAATACAGCAGGTCGCCAAATCCAACAACATAATGGAAAAAAGCCTACGGCACCTGGTATTCCCAGGTGGTCTCCCATCCAGGTACTAACCAGGCCCGACCCTGCTTAGCATCCGAGATCAGACGAGATCGAGTGCATTCAGGGTGATGTGGCTGTAGTCGATCTTGCACCCTACTTACAACTCTCTTGACAAAAGCCAAGGTGGTCACCTCGGGCAATCGAGAGGAAAAATACAGCAGGTCGCCAAAGCCAAAAACATAATGGAAAAAAGCCAACGGCACCTGGTATTTCCAGGCGGTCTCCCATCCAGGTACTAACCAGGCCCGACCCTGCTTAGCATCCGAGATCAGACAAGATCGAGTGCATTCAGGGTGATGTGGCTGTAGTTGATCTTGCACCCTACTTACAACTCTCTTGACAAAAGCCAAGGTGGTCACCTCGGGCAATCGAGAGGAAAAATACAGCAGGTCGCCAAAGCCAACAACATGATGGAAAAAAGCCTACGGCACCTGGTATTCCCAGGCGGTCTCCCATCCAGGTACTAACCAGGCCCGACCCTGCTTAGCATCCGAGATCAGACGAGATCGAGCGCATTCAGGGTGATGTGGCTGTAGGCGATCTTGCACCCTACTTACAACTCTCTTGACAACAGCCAAGGTGGTCACCTCGGGCAATCGAGAGGAAAAATACAGCAGGTCGCCAAAGCCAACAACATAATGGAAAAAAGCCTACGGCACCTGGTATTTCCAGGCGGTCTCCCATCCAGGTACTAACCAGGCCCGACGCTGCTTAGCATCCGAGATCAGACGAGATCGAGTGCATTCAGGGTGATGTGGACGTAGGTGAACTTGCACCCTACTTACAACTCTCTTGACAAAAGCCAAGGTGGTCACCTCGGGCAATCGAGAGGAAAAATACAGCAGGTCGCCAAATCCAACAACATAATGGAAAAAAGCCTACAGCACCTGGTATTCCCAGGCGGTCTCCCATCCAGGTACTAACCAGGCCCGAATCTGCTTAGCATCCGAGATCAGATGAGATCGAGCGCATTCAGGGTGATGTGGCCGTAGGCGATCTTACACCCCACTTACAACTCTCTTGACAAAAGCCAAGGTGGTCACCTCGGGCAATCGAGAGGAAAAATACAGCAGGTCGCCAAAGCCAACAACATAATGGAAAAAAGCCTACGGCACCTGGTATTCCCAGGTGGTCTGCCATCCAGGTACTAACCAGGCCCGACCCTGCTTAGCATCCGAGATCAGACAAGATCGAGTGCATTCAGGGTGATGTGGCTGTAGTTGATCTTGCACCCTACTTACAACTCTCTTGACAAAAGCCAAGGTGGTCACCTCGGGCAATCGAGAGGAAAAATACAGCAGGTCGCCAAAGCCAACAACATGATGGAAAAAAGCCTACGGCACCTGGTATTCCCAGGCGGTCTCCCATCCAGGTACTAACCAGGCCCGACCCTGCTTAGCATCCGAGATCAGACGAGATCGAGCGCATTCAGGGTGATGTGGCTGTAGGCGATCTTGCACCCTACTTACAACTCTCTTGACAACAGCCAAGGTGGTCACCTCGGGCAATCGAGAGGAAAAATACAGCAGGTCGCCAAAGCCAACAACATAATGGAAAAAAGCCTACGGCACCTGGTATTTCCAGGCGGTCTCCCATCCAGGTACTAACCAGGCCCGACGCTGCTTAGCATCCGAGATCAGACGAGATCGAGTGCATTCAGGGTGATGTGGACGTAGGCGAACTTGCACCCTACTTACAACTCTCTTGACAAAAGCCAAGCTGGTCACCTCGGGCAATCGAGAGGAAAAATACAGCAGGTCGCCAAAGAAAACAACATAATGGAAAAAAGCCTACAGCACCTGGTATTCCCAGGCGGTCTCCCATCCAGGTACTAACCAGGCCCGAATCTGCTTAGCATCCGAGATCAGATGAGATCGAGCGCATTCAGGGTGATGTGGCCGTAGGCGATCTTACACCCCACTTACAACTCTCTTGACAAAAGCCAAGGTGGTCACCTCGGGCAATCGAGAGGAAAAATACAGCAGGTCGCCAAAGCCAACAACATAATGGAAAAAAGCCTACGGCACCTGGTATTCCCAGGCGGTCTGCCATCCAGGTACTAACCAGGCCCGACCCTGCTTAGCATCCGAGATCAGACGAGATCGAGCGCATTCAGGGTGATGTGGCCGTAGGCGATCTTGCACCCTACTTACAACTCTCTTGACAAAAGCCAAGGTGGTCACCTCGGGCAATCGAGAGGAAAAATACAGCAGGTCGCCAAATCCAACAACATAATGGAAAAAAGCCTACGGCACCTGGTATTCCCAGGTGGTCTCCCATCCAGGTACTAACCAGGCCCGACCCTGCTTAGCATCCGAGATCAGACGAGATCGAGTGCATTCAGGGTGATGTGGCTGTAGTTGATCTTGCACCCTACTTACAACTCTCTTGACAAAAGCCAAGGTGGTCACCTCGGGCAATCGAGAGGAAAAATACAGCAGGTCGCCAAAGCCAACAACATAATGGAAAAAAGCCAACGGCACCTGGTATTTCCAGGCGGTCTCCCATCCAGGAACTAACCAGGCCCGACCCTGCTTAGCATCCGAGATCAGACGAGATCGAGTGCATTCAGGGTGATGTGGCTGTAGGCGATCTTGCATTCTACTTACAACTCTCTTGACAAAAGCCAAGGTGGTCACCTCGGGCAATCGAGAGGAAAAATACAGCAGGTCGCCAAAGCCAACAACATAATGGAAAAAAGCCTACGGCACCTGGTATTCCCAGGCGGTCTCCCATCCAGGTACTAACCAGGCCCGACCCTGCTTAGCATCCGAGATCAGACGAGATCGAGCGCATTCAGGGTGATGTGGCCGTAGGCGATCTTGCACCCTACTTACAACTCTCTTGACAACAGCCAAGGTGGTCACCTCGGGCAATCAAGAGGAAAAATACAGCAGGTCGCCAAAGCCAACAACATAATGGAAAAAAGCCTACAGCACCTGGTATTCCCAGGCGGTCTCCCATCCAGGTACTAACCAGGCCCGAATCTGCTTAGCATCCGAGATCAGACGAGATCGAGCGCATTCAGGGTGATGTGGCCGTAGGCGATCTTACACCCCACTTACAACTCTCTTGACAAAAGCCAAGGTGGTCACCTCGGGCAATCGAGAGGAAAAATACAGCAGGTCGCCAAAGCCAACAACATAATGGAAAAAAGCCTACGGCACCTGGTATTCACATGCGGTCTCCCATCCAGGTACTAACAAGGCCCGACCCTGCTTAGCATCCGAGATCAGACGAGATCGAGTGCATTCAGGGTGATGTGGCCGTAGGCGATCTTGCATTCTACTTACAACTCTCTTGGCAAAAGCAAAGGTGGTCACCTCGGGCAATCGAGAGGAAAAATACAGCAGGTTGCCAAAGCCAACAACATAATGGAAAAAAGCCTACGGCACCAGGTATTCCCAGGCGGTCTCCCATCAAGGTACATAACCAGGCCCGACCCTGCTTAGCATCCGAGATCAGACGAGATCGAGCGCATTCAGGGTGATGTGGCCGTAAGCGATCTTGCACCCTACTTACAACTCTCTTGACAACAGCCAAGGTGGTCACCTCGGGCAATCGAGAGGAAAAATACAGCAGGTCGCCAAAGCCAACAACATAATGGAAAAAAGCCTATGGCACCTGGTATTCCCAGACGGTCTCCCATCCAGGTACTAACCAGGCCCAACCCTGCTTAGCATCCAAGATCAGACGAGATTGAGCACGTTCAGGGTGATGTGGCCGTAGGCGACCTTGCACCCTACTTACAACTCTCTTGACAAAAGCCAAGGTGGTCACCTCGGGCAATCGAGAAGAAAAATACAGCAGGTCGCCAAACCAACAACATAATGGAAAAAAGCCTACGGCACCTGGTATTCCCAGGCGGTCTCCCATCCAGGTACTAACCAGGCCCGACCCTGCTTAGCATCCGAGATCAGACGAGATCGAGCGCATACAGGATGATGTGGCCATAGGCGATCTTGCACCCTACTTACAACTCTCTTGACAAAAGCCAAGGTGGTCACCTCGGGCAATCGAGAGGAAAAATACAGCAGGTCGCCAAAGCCAACAACATAATGGAAAAAAGCCTACGGCACCTGGTATTCCCAGGCGGTCTCCCATCCAGGTACTAACCAGGCCCGACCCTGCTTAGCATCCGCGATCAGACGAGATCAAGCGCATTCAGGGTGATGTGGCCGTAGGCGATCTTGCACCCTACTTACAACTCTCTTGACAAAAGCCAAGGTGGTCACCTCGGGCAATCGAGAGGAAAAATACAGCAGGTCGCCAAAGCCAACAACATAATGGAAAAAAGCCTACGGCACCTGGTATTCCCAGGCGGTCTGCCATCCAGGTACTAACCAGGCCCGACCCTGCTTAGCATCCGAGATCAGACGAGATCGAGCGCATTCAGGGTGATGTGGCCGTAGGCGATCTTGCACCCTACTTACAACTCTCTTGACAAAAGCCAAGGTGGTCACCTCGGGCAATCGAGAGGAAAAATACAGCAGGTCGCCAAATCCAACAACATAATGGAAAAAAGCCTACGGCACCTGGTATTCCCAGGTGGTCTCCCATCCAGGTACTAACCAGGCCCGACCCTGCTTAGCATCCGAGATCAGACGAGATCGAGTGCATTCAGGGTGATGTGGCTGTAGTTGATCTTGCACCCTACTTACAACTCTCTTGACAAAAGCCAAGGTGGTCACCTCGGGCAATCGAGAGGAAAAATACAGCAGGTCGCCAAAGCCAACAACATAATGGAAAAAAGCCTACGGCACCTGGTATTCCCAGACGGTCTCCCATCCAGATACTAACCAGGCCCAACCCTGCTTAGCATCCTAGATCAGACGAGATTGAGCGCATTCAGGGTGATGTGGCCGTAGGCGACCTTGCACCCTACTTACAACTCTCTTGACAAAAGCCAAGGTGGTCACCTCGGGCAATCGAGAAGAAAAATACAGCAGGTCGCCAAACCAACAACATAATGGAAAAAAGCCTACGGCACCTGGTATTCCCAGGCGATCTCCCATCCAGGTACTAACCAGGCCCGACGCTGCTTAGCATCCGAGATCAGACGAGATCAGACGAGATCAAGCGCATACAGGATGATGTGGCCATAGGCGATCTTGCACCCTACTTACAACTCTCTTGACAAAAGCCAAGGTGGTCACCTCGGGCAATCGAGAGGAAAAATACAGCAGGTCGCCAAAGCCAACAACATAATGGAAAAAAGCCTACGGCACCTGGTATTCCCAGGCGGTCTCCCATCCAGGTACTAACCAGGCCCGACCCTGCTTAGCATCCGCGATCAGACGAGATCAAGCGCATTCAGGGTGATGTGGCCGTAGGCGATCTTGCACCCTACTTACAACTCTCTTGACAAAAGCCAAGGTGGTCACCTCGGGCAATCGAGAGGAAAAATACAGCAGGTCGCCAAAGCCAACAACATAATGGAAAAAAGCCTACGGCACCTGGTATTCCCAGGCGGTCTGCCATCCAGGTACTAACCAGGCCAGACCCTGCTTAGCATCCGAGATCAGACAAGATCGAGCGCATTCAGGGTGATGTGGCCGTAGGCGATCGTGCACCCTACTTACAACTCTCTTGACAAAAGCCAAGGTGGTCACTTCGAGCAATCGAGAGGAAAAATACAGTAGGTCGCCAAAGCCAACAACATAATGGAAAAAAGCCTACGGCACCCGGAATTCCCAGGCGGTCTCCCATCCAGGTACTGATGAAAAAAAAACAACACAAAATACTAGCGCTTTAAAAGATACTGGTGTGTCCTTTTCAGTTCAGTCTGTATTGTTCATTAAAATAGATTCAAAACAGTTTTTATAAAAGCAAGATGTTTTTAAAAAAGTTATCTGAGAAAACAGTACTTGGAATTTGCTGAAGATCCAGAAAGGTTGCTTGCTGTCCTTAGAGGATAAGGGATGTATGTGCACAATCACCTGCGGCAGCTGCTTCTTTAGAGTGAAGTCATCTCATGAATAGGATACCAATAAAGGAATATATAGAAGAGCGCCAAATCAGTAAAAAGTGCATTTATTTTATACAATTAATTAAAGTCTCACTTACATCCATAATTATTATTCTCCTCCGTTTGATAGTCAAATCACTGTTCCCTTTCGCTGGTGCTGTTACTGGATGAATCCTCCTCCACAGCGCACTAGGGGAAGCTCTGCTGTGTTCTGTGGTGCACAGACAATCAGACTGGCTTGCGGACAGCGTGTGACATCAGCTGTGGGGGTACCCAAAAGCACAACGCGTTTCTGAGCTTGCGCAAGCCTCGTTCGGGCATGCGCGCTCCTTTCTCAAGTGCAGGTATAGACAATGCTGCAGTGAACTGCTCTTAAATAGGAGAGTGAGTAGATAATGACAGACAAGATAGCAATTAACCCTATAATTGATGCAAGCTGGTTGAGAGGGTTATACTAATGATAATACTATGGCAAGTGAGTAAAATATATGGTAACGAAGGTGAACTTGAAAAAAGTGAAAAGTTTTAGAGAAGCGTTATATATATAGGGAACAAGGAATGTATGTATAAAAGAGTTGTGGAAAATGAGTCATGTGGCCGTAGACGATCTTGCACCCTACTTACAACTCTCTTGACAAAAGCCAAGGTGGTCACCTCGGGCAATCGAGAGGAAAAATACAGCAGGTCGCCAAAGCCAACAATATTATGGAAAAAAGCCTACGGCACCTGGTATTCCCAGGCGTTCTCCCATCCAGGTACTAACCAGGCCCGACCCTGCTTAGCATCCGAGATCAGATGAGATCAAGCGCATTCAGGGTGATGTGGCCGTAGGCAATCTTGAACCCTACTTACAACTCTCTTGACAAAAGCCAAGGTGGTCAACTCGGGCAATCGAGAGGAAAAATACAGCAGGTCGCCAAAGCCAACAACATAATGGAAAAAAGCCTACGGCACCTGGTATTCCCAGGCGGTCTCCCATCCATGTACTAACCAGGCCCGACCCTGCTGAGCATCCGAAATCAGACGAGAGCGAGCTCATTCAGGGTGATGTGGCTGTAGGCGATCTTGCACCCTACTTACAAATCTCTTGACAAATGCCAAGGTGGTCACCTTGGGCAATCGAGAGGAAAAATACAGCAGGTCACAAAAAGCCAACAACATAATGGAAAAAAGCCTACGGCACTTGGTATTCCCAGGCGGTCTCCCATACAGGTACTAACCAGGCCCGACCCTGCTTAGCATCCGAGATCAGACGAGATCGAGCGCATTCAGGCTGATGTGGCCGCAGGCGATCTTGCACCCTACTTACAACTCTCTTGACAAAAGCCAAGGTGGTCACCTCGGGCAATCGAGAGGAAAAATACAGCAGGTCGCCAAAGCCAACAACATAATGGAAAAAAGCCGACGGCACCTGGTATTCCCAGGCGGTCTCCCATCCAGGTACTAACCAGGCCCGACCCTGCTTAGCATCCGAGATCAGACGAAATCGAGCACATTCAGGGTGATGTGGCCGTAGGTGATGTGGCCGTAGGTGATGTGGCCGTAGGTGATCTTGCACCCTACTTACAACTCTCTTGACAAAAGCCAAGGTGGTCACCTCGGGCAATGGAGAGGAAAAATACAGCAGGTCGCCAAGGCCAACAACATAATGGTAAAAAGCCTACGGCACCTTGTAATCCCAGGCGGTCTCCCATCCAGGTACTAACCAGGCACGACCCTGCTTAGCATCCGAGATCAGACGAGATCGAGCGCATTCAGGGTGATGTGGCCGTAGGCGATCTGGCACCCTACTTACAACTCTCTTGACAAAAGCCAAGGTGGTCACCTCGGGCAATCGAGAGGAAAAATACAGCAGGTCGCCAAAGCCAACAACATAATGGAAAAAAGCCTACGGCACCTGGTATTCCCAGGTGGTCTCCCATCCAGGTACTAACCAGGCCCGACCCTGCTTAGCATCCGAGATCAGACGAGATCGAGCGCATTCAGGGTGATGTGGCCATAGGCGATCTTGCACCCTACTTACAACTCTCTTGACAAAAGCCAAGGTGGTCACCTCGGGCAATCGAGAGGAAAAATACAGCAGGTCGCCAAAGCCAACAACATAATGGAAAAAAGCCTACGGCACCTGGTATTCCCAGGTGGTCTCCTATCCAGGTACTAACCAGGCCCGACCCTGCTTAGCATCCGAGATCAGACGAGATCGAGCGCATTCAGGGTGATGTGGCCGTAGGCGATCTTGCACCCTACTCACAACTCTCTTGACAAAAGCCAAGGTGGTCACCTCGGGCAATCGAGAGGAAAAATACAGCAGGTCGCCAAAACCAACAACATAATGGAAAAAAGCCTACGGCACCTGGTATTCCCAGGCGGTATCCCATCCAGGTACTAACCAGGCCCGACCCTGCTTAGCATCCGAGATCAGACGAAATCGAGTGCATTCAGGGTGATGTGGCCGTAGGTGATGTGGCCGTAGGTGATGTGGCCGTAGGTGATCTTGCACCCTACTTACAACTCTCTTGACAAAAGCCAAGGTGGTCACCTCGGGCAATCGAGAGGAAAAATACAGCAGGTCGCCAAAGCCAACAGCATAATGGAAAAAAGCCTACGGCACCTGGTATTCCCAGGCGGTCTCCCATCCAGGTACTAACCAGGCCTGACCCTGCTTAGCATCCGAGATCAGACGAGATCGAGCGCATTCAGGGTGATGTGGCCGTAGGCGATCTTGCATCCTACTTACAACTCTCTTGACAAAAGCCAAGGTGGTCACCTCGGGCAATGGAGAGGAAAAATACAGCAGGTCGCCAAAGCCAACAACATAATGGTAAAAAGCCTACGGCACCTTGTAATCCCAGGCGGTCTCCCATCCAGGTACTAACCAGGCACGACCCTGCTTAGCATCGGAGATCAGACGAGATCGAGCGCATTCAGGGTGATGTGGCCGTAGGCGATCTGGCACCCTACTTACAACTCTCTTGACAAAAGCCAAGGTGGTCACCTCGGGCAATCGAGAGGAAAAATACAGCAGGTCGCCAAAGCCAACAACATAATGGAAAAAAGCCTACGGCACCTGGTATTCCCAGGTGGTCTCCCATCCAGGTACTAACCAGGCCCGACCCTGCTTAGCATCCGAGATCAGACAAGATCGAGCGCATTCAGGGTGATGTGGCCATAGGCGATCTTGCACCCTACTTACAACTCTCTTGACAAAAGCCAAGGTGGTCACCTCGGGCAATCGAGAGGAAAAATACAGCAGGTCGCCAAAGCCAACAACATAATGGAAAAAAGCCTACGGCACCTGGTATTCCCAGGTGGTCTCCTATCCAGGTACTAACCAGGCCCGACCCTGCTTAGCATCCGAGATCAGACGAGATCGAGCGCATTCAGGGTGATGTGGCTGTAGGCGATCTTGCACCCTACTCACAACTCTCTTGACAAAAGCCAAGGTGGTCACCTCGGGCAATCGAGAGGAAAAATACAGCAGGTCGCCAAAACCAACAACATAACGGAAAAAAGCCTACGGCACCTGGTATTCCCAGGCGGTCTCCCATCCAGGTACTAACCAGGCCCGACCCTGCTTAGCATCCGAGATCAGACGAGATCGAGCGCATTCAGGGTGATGTGGCCGTAGGCGATCGTGCACCCTACTTACAACTCTCTTGACAAAAGCCAAGGTGGTCACTTCGAGCAATCGAGAGGAAAAATACAGTAGGTCGCCAAAGCCAACAACATAATGGAAAAAAGCCTACGGCACCCGGAATTCCCAGGCGGTCTCCCATCCAGGTACTGATGAAAAAAAAACAACACAAAATACTAGCGCTTTAAAAGATACTGGTGTGTCCTTTTCAGTTCAGTCTGTATTGTTCATTAAAATAGATTTAAAACAGTTTTTATAAAAGCAAGATGTTTTTAAAAAAGTTATCTGAGAAAACAGTACTTGGAATTTGCTGAAGATCCAGAAAGGTTGCTTGCTGTCCTTAGAGGATAAGGGATTGTTGTGAATTCATTAAGAAAAAATAATAATAATACATTTAATGTTTTCTGTCAGAGAGCCTGGTAACATTTAAATCAGCAAACCAAAGGACCACTTTCCCCTCCCATCAGAATTAGGTGACCAATTTATATGACCCCTTGAAAAGATGGGCTGCGACAAACAAAAGTCTCAAGCTGACTCAGACTGGAGCCACGATAACTTTTAAGTCAAGGAAAGTTTAAATAAATAAACCCATTGTATTAGAGAGTGAACAGATATCCTAAAGTCAACCTCAATATGGACTCAGATGTCAATGAGACAATGACTAAACATACGAAATGAAGATCTTCCCAACGAGACAAATAAGACACCTATATTAGAAAGTAAATAGTGGAATGGTATCCTGAAGGCCATTGAAGACACTACAAGAAAACATTGAAAATTGTGTGCATTTTTACATCATAATATACGTATATGAGAAGCCGGGATATGATATCTTACTATAGAGTTCATCTCAAAACCTGCTGTAAGATTCATATACCAGTATCATCCATATTTTTCTAAGCCATTTAAATTCTACATAGGTCACAACTGAGATTATCATTTTAGTATCTAATGATCTAAAGAACTTGGTCACAAAGAAATTATATATGAAAGTATGATTATAAGTAGAAGTGTTTTAGCAACAAATTAGTATTATAAAAAACATATAATCATGATTAGAATTGTATAAGAATGTAACCTATGTTTAGATAAACAAATATTCATTGGATACCCAAATTATACATGGATCCATATAGATAATAATTGTATGTGATATTGTTTGTGATATATCTAACCTGTGTCCTTTCTAAACGGACTAAAGAATAACAGATATACATTGATATACATATATATCAACAATTTATGCAAGTGATTATTGAACTTTATGTTAAAGAGTATTTTATATTATGACATAATTCGTGAACACTCAAAATATATTCGTTAGAACATATATAAATAACGAGCGCACATTACAGAAATAGGAAATATTAACTTAAAGAAAAAAAACACCCAACATAGGTGAGACACCTGGTGGTGGAAGGTGCTATTACCTTAAAATCACGAGACTCCCGGGAAAGCTAACCATTAAGTCTGTCGGCCAATGAGGGGGGAACACATACCCTCTGGGCAGAACTTAGTATAATTTTATAATCCTTTTGTTGAAGAGGATATTTAAGAAACTAGAAAGATGAGAAAGAGAGGAAGCTCTGAGGAGAGCTGGGGGGAGAGAGTCAGGGGGAAGCTTAGGAACCCCCCCTGAGAAGGGACACTGGAAGACATGCATGAATACACATTTTACATTCATGAAGATCCCTGCTCCTTGGAATGTTGAAGCCACGGCAGCCATCTTAAAATTCCTGGTAACTAACACTCCACACTAATAGCCATATTGGAAATGGGTAAATATATGTTTATCTTCTATTCTATGTTCTCTTAAATATTGATTTTTTTGAATGTTCTATTATTGAAAATATTTCTCCCGAATCAATAACCGCCTTTTAGATTTTTCTCTAAATAAAATTTTTCATACATTTCTTTTTGCATAGATGCCAACTTTATTGACAAACAAATGTCTAATTTATTTCACATTGTTAACCACTTACTTACCTGCAGTATAGTAACGGTTGGACGTGTGAAATACAGACATTCTGTTTAATTGTCAAGTATCAAAAGGTTATTGATTCTACCGAGAAATGATAATGGTGATAATTGTGTCCAAGGTACAACTACGCCCAGTTTGAGGGTGTTCCCAGAAATTGTCAAAATGATCAAGTAATGTAATCTGTATTTTAATATTTCATGTAAATATTTGTTTTCTGTCAACCAATAAATGTAACTATTTTGTATGATCACTCGTCTCCGTGAATACGTTTCACATATATAGACTGTGTCATATAGACTGATTCTGTATCTTAAAAATCTCTTCGTTAAAAATTACTTAGGAAATATTGTGCGGGAAAATGTCCTTAAAAGCACAACAGGATGTATGTGCACAATCACCTGCGGCAGCTGCTTCTTTAGAGTGAAGTCATCTCATGAATAGGATACCAATAAAGGAATATATAGAAGAGCGCCAAATCAGTAAAAAGTGCATTTATTTTATACAATTAATAAAAGTCTCACTTACATCCATAATTATTATTCTCCTCCGTTTGATAGTCAAATCACTGTTCCCTTTCGCTAGTGCTGTTACTGGATGAATCCTCCTCCACAGCGCACTAGGGGAAGCTCTGCTGTGTTCTGTGGTGCACAGAGAATCAGACTGGCTTGCGGACAGCGTGTGACATCAGCTGGGGGGGTACCCAAAAGCACAACGCGTTTCTGAGCTTGCGCAAGCCTCGTTCGGGCATGCGCGCTCCTTTCTCAAGTGCAGGTATAGACAATGCTGCAGTGGACTGCTCTTAAATAGGAGAGTGAGTAGATAATGACAGACAAGATAGCAATTAACCCTATAATTGATGCAAGCTGGTTGAGAGGGTTATACTAATGATAATACTATGGCAAGTGAGTAAAATATATGGTAACGAAGGTGAACTTGAAAAAAGTGAAAAGTTTTAGAGAAGCGTTATATATATAGGGAACAAGGAATGTATGTATAAAAGAGTTGTGGAAAATGAACAGAAATGAAAAAAAAAAAAATACATTTTTGCAAAAATACTAATAAAATTAATAATGATAATAATAATAATAATAATAATAAAAATAACAAAAATAATGATAATAGTGGAAGTGAAATAAAAGTAAAAATAAAAATGAGAAGAAAGATGAAAATGAAAATGTAAATAATAATATTAATATGAAAATGTAAATGTAAATGTAAATTATTATTATTATTATTAATATTATTATTTACATTTTCATTTTCATCTTTCTTCTCATTTTTATTTTTACTTTTATTTCACTTCCACTATTATCATTATTTTTGTTATTTTTATTATTATTATTATTATTATCATTATAAATTTTATTAGTATTTTTGCAAAAATGTATTTTTTTTTTTTTTTTTTTTCATTTCTGTTCATTTTCCACAACTCTTTTATACATACATTCCTTGTTCCCTATATATATAACGCTTCTCTAAAACTTTTCACTTTTTTCAAGTTCACCTTCGTTACCATATATTTTACTCACTTGCCATAGTATTATCATTAGTATAACCCTCTCAACCAGCTTGCATCAATTATAGGGTTAATTGCTATCTTGTCTGTCATTATCTACTCACTCTCCTATTTAAGAGCAGTTCACTGCAGCATTGTCTATACCTGCACTTGAGAAAGGAGCGCGCATGCCCGAACGAGGCTTGCGCAAGCTCAGAAACGCGTTGTGCTTTTGGGTACCCCCCCAGCTGATGTCACACGCTGTCCGCAAGCCAGTCTGATTCTCTGTGCACCACAGAACACAGCAGAGCTTCCCCTAGTGCGCTGTGGAGGAGGATTCATCCAGTAACAGCACCAGCGAAAGGGAACAGTGATTTGACTATCAAACGGAGGACAATAATAATTATGGATGTAAGTGAGACTTTTATTAATTGTATAAAATAAATGCACTTTTTACTGATTTGGCGCTCTTCTATATATTCCTTTATTGGTATCCCATCCAGGTACTAACCAGGCCTGACCCTGCTTAGCATCCGAGATCAGACGAGATCGAGCGCATTCAGGGTGATGTGGCCGTAGGCGACCATGCACCCTACTTACAACTCTCTTGACAAAAGCCAAGGTGGTCACCTCGGGGAATCTAGAGGAAAAATACAGCAGGTCGCCAAAGCCAACAACATAATGGAAAAAGGCCTACGGCACCTGGTATTTCCAGGCGGTCTCCCATCCAGGTAATAACCAGGCCCGACCCTGCTTAGCATCCTAGATCAGACGAGATCGAGCGCATTCAGTGTGATGTGGCCGTAGGCGATCTTGCATCCTACTTACAACTCTCTTGACAAAAGCCAAGGTGGTCACCTCGGGCAATCGAGAGGAAAAATACAGCAGGTCGCCAAAGCCAACAACATAATGGAAAAAAGCCTACGGCACCCGGTATTCCCAGGCGGTCTCCCATCCAGGTACTAACCAGGCCCGACCCTGCTTAGCATCCGATATCAGACGAGATCAAGCGCATTCAGGATGATGTGGCCGTAGGCAATCTTGCACCCTACTTACAACTCTCTTGACAAAAGCCAAGGTGGTCACCTCGGGCAATCGAGAGGAAAAATACAGCAGGTCGCCAAAGCCAACAATATAATGGAAAAAAGCCTACGGCACCTGGTATTCCCAGGCGGCAGTGGCGGAACTACCGCCATAGCGACCCACGCGGGCGCTATGGGGCCCGCAGCCGAGTTGGGGCCTGGGGAGTGGTGTTAGCGGGCGGGTGCTGGCCGCTCCGGGTGACACCTGCCAGAGGGGTGACACACTGGGGTAGCGGCAGCCGCCCGCATCACTAACACTGCTCTCCGCTGTACCTCGTGCCGGGACAGGGACACAGCAGCACGGACCTCAGCCGCCTCCCCCTCCTCTCTGTTTACATCCACAGAGGAGGAGGAGCCTACGCTCGAGGGACACACACTGCACTGTGTATCAGCGCTGTTCTGAGGTATGTAGGGGGGGTCTGCATTGAGTGGGGGTCTGCTGCACTGAGGGGGGTCTACACTACTGGGGGGTCTGCACTATTGAGGGGGGGTCTGCTGCACTGAGGGGTGTCTGCACTACGGGGGGGGGGTCTGCTGCACTGAGGGGGGTCTGCACTACTAAGGGGGGTCCTGCACTGGGGGGATCTCCAGCACTGAGGGGGGGTCCTGCACTGAGGGGGGTCTGCACTACTAGGGGTTCTGCACTACTGAGGGGGGTCTGCTGCACTGAGGGGGGTCTGCACTACTGAGGGGGGACCTGCATTGAGAGGGGTCTGCACTACTGAGGGGGGTCTGCACTATTGAGGGGGGGTCTGCTGCACTGAGGGGGTCTACACTACTGAGGGGGGTCTGCTGCACTGAGGGGGGTCTGCACTACTGAGGGGGGTCTGCACTACTGAGGGGGGTCTGCACTACTGAGGGGGGGTCTGCACTACTGAGGGGGGGTCTGCTGCACTGAGGGGGGTCTGCACTACTAGGGGGTCTGCACTACTGAGGGGGGGGTCTGCTGCACTGAGCGGGGTCTACACTACTGAGGGGGGTCTGCTGCACTGGGGGAGTCTGCACTACTGAGGGGGGTCTACACTACTGAGGGGGGTCTGCACTACTGAGGGGGGTCTGCACTACTGAGGGGGGTCCTGCACTACTGAGGGGGGTCTGCACTACTGAGGGGGGTCTGCACTACTAGGGGGGTCTGCACTGAGGGGGAGTCTACATTTCTGTGGAGGGGGGTCTGCACTACTGAGGGTGAGGGTCTGCACTACTGAGGGGGAGGGTCTGCACTACTGTGGGGGGAGCTTGCACTACTGAGGGGGAAGTCTGCACTACTGAGGGGGGGGTCCTGCACTACTGAGGGGGATCTGCACTGAGGGGGAGTCTACATTACTGTGGGGGGGGTCTGCACTACTGAGGGGGAGGGTCTGTGCTGAGGGGGGGTCTGCACTACTGTGGGGGGAGCCTGCACTACTGAGGGGGGGTCCTGCACTACTAGGGGGGTCTGCACTACTGAGGGGGGTCCTGCACTGAGGGGGTCTGCACTACTAGGGTGGTCTACACTACTGAGGGGGGTCTGCACTGAGGGGGAGTCTACATTACTGTGGGGGGGTCTGCACTACTGAGGGGGAGGGTCTGCGCTGAGGGGGGGTCTGCACTACTGTGGGGGGCGCCTGCACTACTGAGGGGTAAGTCTGCACTACTGAGGGGGGGTCCTGCACTACTTTGGGGGTCTGCACTACTGAGGGGGGTCTACACTACTGAGGGGGGTCTGCACTACTGAGGGGGGTCTGCACTACTAGGGGGGTCTGCACTACTGAAGGGGGTCTGCACTACTGAAGGGGTCTGCACTGAGGTGGGGAGTCTGCACTACTGAGGGGGGAGCCTGCACTGCTGGGGGGGTGTCTGCACTGAGGGGAGTGTCTGCACGGCTGGGGGGTCCTGCACAGAGGGGAGTCTGTAATGGGGGGTTGTCTGCACTACTGAGGGGTGTCTGCACTGAGGGGGGTCTGCACTACTCAGGGGGGGTGTCTGCAATGCTGGGGGGTGTCTCCAATGCTGGGGGTGTCTGTAATAAGGGGGTGTCTGCACTGGGGGGTGTCTGTACTGCTGGGGGGTCCTGCACTGAGTGGGGGTCTGTAATGGAGGGGTGTCTGCACTACTGAGGGGGGTCTTCACTGAGGGGGAGTCTGCACTACTGAGGGGGGGTCTGCACTGAGGGTGGGTGTCTGCACTGAGGGGGGTCCTGCACTGAGCGGGGTGTCTGCACTGGGGTCGGTCTGTACTGAGGGGGTGGTCTGGCCTGGGGGGTGTCTGCACTGGGAGGTATTTGTACTGCTGGGGTGGTCCTGCTCTGAGGGGGGGGTCTGTAATGGGGGGGTGTCTGTACTAAGTGGGGTGTCTGCACTAGGGGGGTGTCTGAACTGCTGGGGGGTCTGTACTACTGAGCGGGGTCTATACTGCTGGGGGGTCCTGCACTGAGGGGGGTGTCTGCACTGGGAGGGTCTGCACTGGGGGGGGTGTCTGTACTGCTGGGGTTCTGCACTGAGGTAGGGGGTGTCTGTACTGCTGGGGTTCTGCACTGAGGTAGGGGGTGTCTGTACTGCTGGGGGGTCTGCACTGTACTGATGGAGGTCAGCAATCTGTGTCCTTCAGGGGCTGCATACAGTATACTGCATACTTTGTTGTTTGAAATGAATATAAGCTGTTGCCTGGGTACTGTGCCACATGGGTGTGGTAATCTGTTGTTCAATGGCATTAGTTATTTTTTTTGGGGGGGGGCCCCATACAACATTTTGCTATGGGGCCCTGTGATTTCTAGTTACGCCCCTGGGGACAACCCAGGCGCTAGTAAATACTAGGGGACAAAAAAGGGTGTAGAAAAAAAATAAATTAAAAAATACAATAATGAGTAAATATAAATAGCGGTGTATAAAAATAAAAAATGGGTGCGTGATGACATTAATAATGAATAAATCTAAATAAAAGATTGTGAATGAAAAAAAAAAGGTCAATTAAATATAAACAAAAGTATTATAAAATAAGTAAATAAGAGACTATAAATATACATAAAAAATAATAAAGATAATGAATAAAAATGAATCTAAAAAATGAAAAAGGATACATTTATGAATAAATGTAAAGAATAAATATAAAAAAAGGGTGTATAAAATAATAAATAATAATGATAAATATAATAATTAATAAATATAAAAATAACTACAAATCAGGGTGTATAAAAATAATAAATGCATATTAAAAATAAAAAAGGGTGTAGAAAAAAGGAAAAAAAAAAACAATAAATATAATAATGAGTAAATCTAAAAATAAATACGGTGTATAAAAATATAAATATAATTATGAGTAAATCTAAAAATAAATAACGATGTATAAAAATATAAATATAATAATGAGTAAATCTAGAAACAAATAACGGTGTATGAACATAAAAATGGTGCAAAAGTAAATGTAGGTTCAAATTAGGCGCATCAGGGGTAATAGTGGCAAATCAGGAGCTAATAGGTGCAACAATATAATATATATATATATAATATAATAGTTGTGGAAGAATGGGGGGGGGGGGGGGGGGGCTGGAGAGGTGCTGCAATGCAAGCTATTGAGGATGTCTTATCTTCTTATACATGAACATGTACTTTGGTGCATTCACCTGCGTCACAGTGTGCAGCTCAGTGCACGTGTTGAGAAGTGATTTGATGGATTCCCATCAATTTCATTGGCAAACACATCAATCAAAAAAAGAAACAAACATGTTAATGGGCTCACTCACACTGTAGTGTTTTTTATGGAAAAACAACGCATGCGTGTGCAGTGAGAATGCTCAGAATTTTGCAGTTGCTCTGCTTTATGGGAAATGAGGCGTTCCTGTTTTTCTGTGCATTTGTATGTGCCGTGATGGCCAATAGAATAATGAGAACCCATGTGAATATGATACAATGGCCAAAAAAAAGACAAAAGTGAAAAATCATTCCAATTGGTCCAACAGATCTGGGGGTGGGCGGATATAGTCGGGTGCAAGTCCAATTACACCCACTTATAGGGATGTATTCCTGCCAGTATTGATCACTGTAATTTCATGGGAAGAGGCCTGAAAATGAATGGAATCCCTTGGGAGTAGGGTTGCCACCTGTTTGGGATTCACCTGGACAGTTCGGGTTTGGAATCATGCGTCCGGGTTTCAGACTGTCTGAGACCCGGACACATTATTGAGATTGGACTAAGTCTCCCCCCTTCTCTCTCCTGCCTCTAAGTGAGTACGCTAAGGTAAATCAGGGTTCTCAGAGCTCCCCCTTAGATCAGAGTCCTCTTTGTACACCAGAGCATCCCTTATGTTAGAGTCCCCAGAGTTCTCCCTTACATCAGAGTCTGCAGAGTCCCCCCTTACAGTGAAAGGGAACTCTGAAAGTTCAAATGTAAAAGGGAAACTCTGTGGACTCTGATGTAAAGGGGGAACTCTGTGGACTATGATGTAAAGGGGGAACTCTGTGGTCTATGATATAAAGGGGGAACTCTGTGGACTATGATGTAAAGGGGGAACTCTGTGGACTATGATGTAAAGGGGGAACTCTGTGGACTATGATGTAAAGGGGGAACTCTGTGGACTATTATGTAAAGGGGGAACTCTGTGGACTATGATGTAAAGGGGAAACTCTGTGGACTATGATGTAAAGGGGGAACTCTGTGGACTATTATGTAAAGGGGGAACTCTGTGGACTATGATATAAAGGGGGAACTCTGTGGACTATGATGTAAAGGGGGAACTCTGTGGACTATGATACAAAGGGGGAATGTTATTTGAAAGCAACATCTACGCATACTATGAAAAAAAATTGCTGTGCAACGCTGAAGTGCTAGGGTTTGGCTTGAAGAAAAGGTGGCAACCCTACTTGTGAGACCCCCCAGGTCACCAGAACTAATGCCCCATTGGAAGATATCCCCCTCTATTACTTCTCAGGGGACAATCCAAAATGTGGGATCTTCTTTATTTTGGCTTTCAATGATAATGGCGAACAGGACAAATAGAAGGAGAATCTCCATAACATGGGCACAGACAGCAATAAAAATCGACAGGTGTTCTAATCCCTCTGCTCTCTATCTAAAAAAAAAAAAAAGTTTTACCTTTAGTTACACTTTAACCACTTCAGCCCCGGAAGATTTGGCTGCTGAATGACCGGGACATTTTTTGCGATAATAATGGCGGCGGCTGGTCGGCAAGCAGTTAAATAAACTGCACCCGAAACACAGGTCAGAGTTGAAGTGCATTTGCCGGCACCGGATCACATGTTACAGAAGTACCATGCGATCCGGTTGCTGTGCATTTTTAGAGTAGTGCATGCACTAGTTTTGGTGCAGTCCAGTGTGATTCAGCTCATTCAAAATAAATGGGTAAAAATCGCACTGCATGTGAATCACACAGGAATGCTCAGTTTGGCCCCGTGCGATTCCTGGTGTGAACTGGCCCTTCACTCATTTGTATGCAGAGCTGCAATGAATGGCGACTTCATGTGAGCTCTGGTGCATTGCGGGAAAATGCTGCAAGTCTGCATTTTATATGCAGTGCACTGCAACCCAGCTCATGCCAGCTTTGTAGTATGAACAGGGCACAGGGAAAACAATTGTTTTCTCTATGACCTTGTAGTGCCCGGTGTTGATAAAGCGCAGAAAAATGCATACAGTGTGAATGAGCTCTTGGGCTTCATTCCCATGGGTGTACCTATCCACACATCTGTGCTTACATCTATTCATAGCAATCCGGATACAGTGGCTGCATGGATATAGCCACAGGTTCCAGCTTGACAGCTGTACAAGGGGCAGGTTTGGCTGTCTTTTCAGCCATTGGGGCTGATTTATTATAACTGGAGCATGCAGAATCTGGTGCAGCTCTGCATAGAAACCAGTCAGCTTCCAGGATTTTATTTTTTTGTCAAAGCTTAAAGCGGAGCTCCACTGAAAAGGGGAAGTGCCTCTTGTCTGCCCCCTTTCTGGTGTCACATTTAGCACCTTGTGGTGGTGGGGGGGGTGGTTATCTGGCTTTGACAGGTACCTACTCCCATTCCTGCCATCCACGCAAGCGAAGTAGGAAACCAGCTGTGAACCCATAAGACTTCACTGCCGTTTCCCTTACCCAAGCTGGCGGCTTGGGTGAGGACACCACGGCATCCCTGGACAGGTAAGTGTCCTAATAGTAAAAGTCAGTAGCTACAGTATTTGTAGCTGCCGACTTATATTTTTTTGGTGGGGAGCTGGAGCTCCTCTTTAAAGTGGTTGTAAACCCCAGGACAAAAAAACCCCTGCAAGATAAAGGCATAATGAGCTAGTATTCATAGCATACTAGCTCATTATGAATGACTTACCCAAGAACAAAGCCCTCACAGCCGTCCTCGTACACCGCTCTGGCGGTCGACATCGCTCCCGGAGTTACTTCCGGGTATCGCGGGCTCCGGCGCTGTGATTGGCCGGAGCTACGAAGAAGTAATTCCCGTGCATGCGCCCAGGAGCCGCCAGTAATGGTACACTCACTAAAGCAATGGCACGGACGTACCGTTGCTTCAATTTGCTTCAGTGTGCATGTAACGATGACGTCGACACATACATGCAAATACAGAGATATCTCCTAAACCGTTAAGGTTCAGGAGATATCCGGGGTAGCTACAGGTAAAAGCCTTATTATAGGGTTACCTGTAGCAAAATGTGTGCTGTAAGAGATTACAAAAACTTTCATTGAACAAGTTGAAGTTAGAAGCTGATTGGCATGCACTGTGATCACCCGAGTCAATGAGACTTGAGTGATCACAGATCCAAGTAAGGGGCCGATACCGGTCCCTTACCACGTGATCAATTGTCGGCCAATGACAGCTGATCATGTGATGTAAACAGAAGATCGGTAATCGTTTTTTTTCTTCTCACACTGACAACGTGAGAAGAAAAAAAGCCTGTTTGAAGGGACATCGGTCCCAAAGAGGAAGAGGAAAAGCTGCCTCATATATGCCCACAAGTACCGCCTGCCACCCCCAATCAGTGCCACCAATCATTGCCACCTTTCAGTGGAAGTGCATCCTATCAATGCCCACCAGTGGTGCCAATCAGTGCCTCTTCAGTGCCACCTAGCAGTGCTGCCTATCAGTGTCACCTACCAGTGCCGATCAGTGTCCATCACTGCCACCCATAAGTGCCAGCTATCAGTGCCCCTATTAGTGCCCAACAGTGCAGTCTATCAGTGCCCACCAGTGCAGTCTATCAGCGCCCATCAGTGTAGCCTCATTAGCATACATCAATGAAGGAGAAAAGTTACCTGTTTGCAAAATTTATTAAAAAATATAAAACGTTTTTGTATTTTTTTTTAAATCGGTCCTTTTTAATTTTTTTAACAAAATATAAAAAATTGCAGAGGTGATCAAATACCACCAAAAGAAAGCTCTATTTGTGGGAAAAAAATGATATAAAATTTTCATTGACACATTAACTGGTTCCCGACCAGCGCACGACGATGTACATCGGCAGAATGGCACGGGCAGGCATATTGGCGTACAGGTACGTCAAATCTTTAATACCGCCCTGCCATCGCGACGGCGCACTCGTGTCCTGGTCAGGACCCCCATGAGTCCGGTCACGGGTCCCGCAGCCTTGATCGCTGCGGGCATACCTACGATCGTCTCACGGGGCGGCTGAACGAGGAAATGCTGTTGTAAACAGCATCTCCCCGTTCTGCCTAGCAACTAGTGACGCTAATCTCTGATTGGAGCAAAGATCAGTGTTCACTAAATTAAAGCCCAGCCCCCAACAATTAGTAACACACCCCTAGGAACACTTAACCCCAACACCGCCACCCATTGGTTAACCCCTTCACTGCCAGTGTCATTTACACAGGAATCACTGCATTTATATAGCAGTGATTGATGTATAAATGACAATGGTCCAAAAAATGTGTCAAAAATGTCTGATGTGTCTGCTATAATGTCGCAGTCACAATAAAAATCGCTGATCGCCACCATTACTAGTTATACTCCTGCACTGAATAACTTAAGTTGTGACACATTGTAGGGCGGCTGTGAGGGGGGAGAGACACGCCAGTCGCCAGTGCCTACTCCATGCAGACACATAGCCTTGGCCTCTGCAAGCCAATCATGTGACCTTTCCAAAACGCGAGAGGAACAGACACAGAGCCTGCTGAGCGAGCTAAGGAGACACAGACAGACCGCTGGGTAAGTGCAGAGCTGAGGGCCTTTACTTCCCTGCAGTTCACAGTCCACAAGCTCTCCAGTGTAGGACTGTCATGCTTGTCTTTCCAGGGACATGGCTGCTAATTAAAGATTGTAGTCTAGTTCTATCTTCAGTACCATCCTGGCATCATTACTTCATTGTGCAGTGCTCACTCAGTAGCCTTTAATATCTTTTCTTCTCTATTTATGGGGTGCCTGTGGATTGCTTTGATTTTTTTGATGATTTTTAAAAGTCCACTGCCCATTGACACCATCTACTGCCCACTGACGATGCACTCTGCCCACTGACACCGCATTCTGTCCACTGACACCGCATTCTGCCCACTGACACTGCACTCTGCCCACTGACACCGCACTCTGCCCACTGACACCGCACTCTGCCCACTGACACCGCACTCTGCCCACTGACAATGCACTCTGCCCACTGACAATGCACTCTGCCCACTGACATCGCACTCTGCCCACTGACGCCTTCTACTGCCCACTGACACCATCTACTGCCCACTGACAATGCACTCTGCCCGCTGACACCATCTACTGCCCACTGACACCATCTACTGCCCACTGACACCGCACTCTGTCCACTGACACCACACTCTGCCCATTGACAATGCACTCTGCCCACTGACAATGCACTCTGCCCACTGACACCGCACTCTGCCCACTGACACCATCTGCTGCCCACTGACACCGCACTCTGCCCCACTGACACCGCACTCTGCCCCACTGACACCGCACTCTGCCCCACTGACACCGCACTCTGCCCACTGACAATGCACTCTGCCCACTGACAACGCACTCTGCCCACTGACAACGCACTCTGCCCACTGACAACGCACTCTGCCCACTGACACCATCTACTGCCCACTGACACCATCTACTGCCCACTGACACCGCACTCTGCCCCACTGACACCGCACTACTGCCCACTGACACCACACTCTGCCCACTGACACCTCACTCTGCCCACTGACACCTCACTCTGCCCACTGACAATGCACTCTGCCCACTGACACCGCACTCTGCCCCACTGACACCGCACTCTGCCCCACTGACACCGCACTCTGCCCCACTGACACCGCACTCTGCCCCACTGACACCGCACTCTGCCCCACTGACAATACATTCTGCCCACTGACAATGCACTCTGCCCACTGACAACGCACTCTGCCCACTGACAACGCACTCTGCCCACTGACACCATCTACTGCCCACTGACACCATCTACTGCCCACTGACACCGCACTACTGCCCCACTGACACCGCACTACTGCCCACTGACACCACACTCTGCCCACTGACACCTCACTCTGCCCACTGACAATGCACTCTGCCCACTGACAATGCACTCTGCCCACTGACAATGCACTCTGCCCACTGACACCGCACTCTGCCCACTGACACCGCACTCTGCCCACTGACAATGCACTCTGCCCACTGCCAATGCACTCTGCCCACTGCCAATGCACTCTGCCCACTGCCAATGCATTCTGCCCACTGACACCATCTACTGCCCACTGACAATGCACTCTGCCCACTGACAATGCACTCTGCCTACTGACACCATATACTGCCCACTGACACCATCTACTGCCCCACTGACACCGCACTCTGCCCCACTGACACCGCACTCTGCCCCACTGACACTGCACTACTGCCCACTGACACCACACTCTGCCCATTGACAATGCACTCTGCCCATTGACAATGCACTCTGCCCACTGACACCTCACTCTGCCCACAGACAATGCACTCTGCCCACTGACAATGCACTCTGCCCACTGACACCATCTACTGCCCACTGACACCGCGCTCTGCCCACTGACACCTCACTCTGCCCACTGACACCTCACTCTGCCCACTGACAATGCACTCTGCCCACTGACAATGCACTCTGCCCACTGACATTGCACTCTGCCCACTGACACAATCTACTGCCCACTGACACAATCTACTGCCCACTGACACCGCACTCTGCCCCACTGACACCCCACTCTGCCCCACTGACAATACATTCTGCCCACTGACAATGCACTCTGCCCAGTGACAACGCACTCTGCCCACTGACACCGCACTCTGCCCACTGACACCATCTACTGCCCACTGACACCATCTACTGCCCACTGACACCATCTACTGCCCACTGACACCATCTACTGCCCACTGACACCGCACTCTGCCCCACTGACACTGCACTCTGCCCCACTGACACTGCACTACTGCCCACTGACACCACACTCTGCCCATTGACAATGCACTCTGCCCATTGACAATGCACTCTGCCCACTGACACCTCACTCTGCCCACTGACACCTCGCTCTGCCCACTGACAATGCACTCTGCCCACTGACAATGCACTCTGCCCACTGACAATGCACTCTGCCCACTGACACCATCTACTGCCCACTGACACCACGCTCTGCCCACTGACACCGCACTCTGCCCATTGACAATGCACTCTGCCCATTGACAATGCACTCTGCCCACTGACAATGCACTCTGCCCACTGACACCGCACTCTGCCCACTGACACCTCACTCTGCCCACTGACAATGCACTCTGCCCACTGCCAATGCACTCTGCTCATTGACAATGCACTCTGCTCATTGACAATGCACTCTGCTCATTGACAATGCACTCTGCCCATTGACAATGCACTCTGCCCACTGACACCTCACTCTGCCCACAGACAATGCACTCTGCCCACTGACAATGCACTCTGCCCACTGACACCATCTACTGCCCACTGACACCGCGCTCTGCCCACTGACACCTCACTCTGCCCACTGACAAAGCACTCTGCCCACTGACACCATCTACTGCCCACTGACACCGCACTCTGCCCACTGACACCTCACTCTGCCCACTGACAATGCACTCTGCCCACTGACAATGCACTCTGCCCACTGACAATGCACTCTGCCCACTGACACCATCTACAGCCCACTGACACCGCGCTCTGCCCACTGACACCTCACTCTGCCCACAGACAATGCACTCTGCCTACTGACAATGCACTCTGCCCACTGACACCATCTACTGCACACTGACACCATCTACTGCACACTGACACCGCGCTCTGCCCACTGACACCGCGCTCTGCCCACTGACACCGCGCTCTGCCCACTGACACCATCTACTGCCCACTGACACCGCACTCTGCCCACTGACACCTCACTCTGCCCACTGACAATGCACTCTGCCCACTGACAATGCACTCTGCCCACTGACAATGCACTCTGCCCACTGACAATGCACTCTGCCCACTGACACCACACTCTGCCCAGTGACACCTCACTCTGCCCACTGACAATGCACTCTGCCCACTGCCAATGCACTCTGCCCACTGACAATGCATTCTGCCCACTGACACCATCTACTGCCCACTGACAATGCACTCTGCCCACTGACAATGCACTCTGCCCACTGACACCATATACTGCCCACTGACACCATCTACTGCCCACTGACAATGCACTCTGCCCACTGACACCATCTACTGCCCACTGACACCATCTACTGCCCACTGACACCATCTACTGCCCACTGACACCATCTACTGCCCACTGACACCTCACTCTGCCCACTGACACCTCACTCTGCCCACTGACAATGCACTCTGCCCACTGACAATGCACTCTGCCCACTGACAATGCACTCTGCCCACTGACACCACACTCTGCCCAGTGACACCACACTCTGCCCAGTGACAATGCACTCTGCCCACTGCCAATGCACTCTGCCCACTGACAATGCATTCTGCCCACTGACACCATCTACTGCCCACTGACAATGCACTCTGCCCACTGACAATGCACTCTGCCCACTGACAATGCACTCTGCCCACTGACACCATATACTGCCCACTGACACCATCTACTGCCCACTGACAATGCACTCTGCCCACTGACACCATCTACTGCCCACTGACACCATCTACTGCCCACTGACACCATCTACTGCCCACTGACACCATCTACTGCCCACTGACACCGCACTCTGCCCACTGACACCTCACTCTGCCCACAGACAATGCACTCTGCCCACTGACAATGCACTCTGCCCACTGACAATGCACTCTGCCCACTGACAATGCACTCTGCCCACTGACACCATCTACTGCCCACTGACACCGCACTCTGCCCACTGACAATGCACTCTGCCCAATGACAATGCACTCTGCCCACTGACACCATCTACTGCCCACTGACACCGCACTCTGCCCCACTGACACCACACTCTGCCCCACTGACAATACATTCTGCCCACTGACAATGCACTCTGCCCACTGACAATGCACTCTGCCCACTGACAATGCACTCTGCCCACTGACAACGCACTCTGCCCACTGACAACGCACTCTGCCCACTGACAACGCACTCTGCCCACTGACACCATCTACTGCCCACTGACACCATCTACTGCCCCACTGACACACTAACACCGCACTCTGCCCCACTGACACCATCCTCTGCCCCACTAACACCATCCTCTGCCCCACTAACACCATCCCATGCCCACTGACACCATCTACTGCCCACTGACACATCTACTGCCCACTGACACATCTACTGCCCACTGACACATCTACTGCCCACTGACACATCTACTGCCCACTGACACCACACTCTGCCCACTGACACCTCACTTTGCCCACTGACACCTCACTCTGCCCACTGACACCGCACTCTGCCCCACTGACACCGCACTCTGCCCATTGACAACGTCCCCTGCCCACTGACACCATCCTCTGCCCCACTAACACCATCCCATTCCCACTGAAACCATCCACTGCCCTACTGATAGTGTCCACTTTTAAGGTAGGCTAGGTTCATATTTTAACTGACATTTCTTTTAATAATCTAATCATATTTTATGGTCACTCAAATGCTTTTGTTTTATTTAACCATGTCCCTTTAAGTCTACCCCCCTCTCCACTGTTAAAACAATTTGGCCACAGCCACTGTTCACTGCAGCGCGCTATCTGCGCCTCCTTACTACTCTCCTAGGGTAACTCAAAGGTGTCCCAAGTCTCCTACAATCATATAGTGTCTATAGCGTGTACTGCAATAAAAATTCCCGCGCGTTGCTAAAGTGTTCGGGTTTGGCTTGACGAAAAGATGGCAACCCTAATCTGTAGCAGGGATTAGAAACGACTTTATGCTTTTTTTTGCCCTACACAAACTGACACTAAATATAATATAGTCCAAATTAAAGTTGCGCTATAATAAGTTCCTACCTAAGACACATACCGTAGCTACATAGTTAATCTGGTTGAAAAGAAGACACAAGTGCTACTAACTAATACAAATGACACTTACACTGACACAAAACCCGATCCTGATCTAGTTAAAGTGGTTCTAAAGGCGGAAAGCTGTTTACATAAAAACTTTCTGCATTTAGCTTCCCCCACAAGCCCCTCCTTATACTTACCTGAGCCTGATCTAGTGATGTACACAAGACTCTCTCGGCTGTCTGTCTCCTCACTGGCTCAGAGACAGCAACGTGAGTCATTGGCTCCCCCTGCTGTCAATCACAGCCAGTGAGAGGGGCGCATGGGTCTTATGGACACACAGAGCCGGCTTGAGAGCCATCATGCACAAAAGTCAATTGCTATGGTGGTCATTCAAAGGGAGACCCAAGAAGAGGATGATCCAGGCTGCTTGGGTAAGTATAACATGCTTGTTATTTAAAAAATAAAATTATTTAATTTACAATCACCTTAAACCAGGGGTGCCCAACCAGTGGCCCGGGGGCTGCATGTGGCCCGCAGAGCCCTCTGATGTGGCCTGCGACCTCCTGTTTTGTGATGGAATAGAATAGAATACTGTTATTAATAGTAAGTTTATTACTAAAATCACAGTGTATCTATGGGCATATCTGTTCTGCAGTGGTTACTGGGCTGCTTTCAAACTGATCCACAGGTGCAGAGCAGTGCACCTGAAGGTTACCTGCACTGAGCCATAGGCCCCTTTCACGCGGTCAGTCCGACCCATTTGGACCCTCCATTCACCTCTAAAGAGTAGCAGATGTAAATGGACTTGTGTCCGTTTACAAACGCCTACCTCCAATCCGATCCGCAAAAAAAAAAAAGAGTAGAGTGTACTGCCATGCACATGCTCCACTCATTGTGGCCCGTGACCGGTTACCAATTTGCTTAGGTGGCCCTCGCTCTTCAAAAGGTTGGGCACCCCTGCCTTAAACTGTATTTTATTTTATTTTTTAAACTGACTTTTTTCGTCTTCTTTTTTTTTTTTTTGTTTTTGTTTACAGACTTCCCCTTTTGCCAAGAGGAAAAGATACAATGCATCTTTTACCCTACACAGAGGAGAAACAACCCTGGGTAATCACAGTGATCACATGATCAGGAGCAATTGGCTTTGGATTATTAGAACAAGACCCGGAGCTATTCGTAACATCTCAGTCTTACTGCGGGGAGAGCGATCCACCACAATCACAGGAGCGTATATAAGTGGCACCCAGGAATTTCACCCTGGGACTGGCTACCAGTAATCTGCATTACAACCTATTTTCTACTTTATAATTTATATTTCAAAATAAATGAGGAATACAGATAATAGAAACACTGAATAAAAATAAAGTTAATAGTTGGAAAAAAGTCTGTATTGTCCAGGCTGCTCTACCCTAGCTATTCACAGGCACAATCCCACTAATCATCAGCACGAGGGTTTTGACCTGCTCTGTCTTCAACCTGGGCTGGTTCACCCCTCCTTAGGACAACCTGCTGGCTCTGGGCTCCCCTGGAAACACCATATTGATAATGAACTTAGCGTTCAGGACAACCAATCAACATAGCACAGGGTAGATCAGAACTCCTGGACTCAAGCAATCCAACAGCCTCAGCCTCCCAAGTAGCTGAGATGATAGCTGCACGCTACTGCAACCAGCGAGGAACAGTGCTTGCTCCTGAGTAGGGATGAGCCGAACACCCCTCGGTTCGTTCGCACCAGAACTTTTGAACGGACCCCAAATTCGTACAAACGTTAGAACCCCATTGAAGTCTATGGGACTCGAACGTTTGAAATTAAAAGTGCTAATTTTAATGGCTAATATGCAAGATACTGTCCGAAAAAGGGTTTGGGGACCTGGCTTCTGCCCCAGGGGGCATGGGTCAATGCAAAAAAAAGTTTTAAAAATGTCAGTTTTGGCGGGAGCACTGATTTTAATGACGATTAAAGGGAAAAAAATTGAAATATTCCTTTAAATATAGTATGCCTGTGAAGTGCCATGTGTTTCCCGTGTTTAGAACAGTCCCTGCACAAAATGACATTTAACGGAAATAACGTCATTTCAAACTTCTTGTGGTTTTAATGTTATATCTGGTTCCTGCAATATGGTTGAAAATCATTGAGAAAAATGGCATGGGTAGCCCTCCCTGCCCATTACCAGCCCCTTTGGGTCTTGTTTTTATTAAGGGGAACCCCGTACCCATATTAAAAAAAGGAAATACGTGTGGCCCCCAGGCCCTATATACCCAGAACAGCAGTATACAGGCGGTGCAAACAAGACAGGGACTGTGTAGGTTTGTTGTGTTAAGTTGAATCTGTTTGTAATTTTCAACTGGTACATTTTTAAAGTGTAGCTCCAGTCAAAAAAACTATTTTTAAGCTTTTTGGAAAACATAGGGAAGGGTTATCACCCCTGTATAATTTGTTTTGCCGTCAGTCTTTTTTCATCTCACTTGCTGTTGTCTCCTTCCGTTTGCAGTAGGAGATGTTTGTAAGTTGGATGTTTGAAAGTAGGGGCCTGCCCTATATGCTCTGCAGAAATGGCGGAACAAGGTGTTGGTTTTGCCACAACATTGTAAGCCCTCAAAGTGACTCTTGGTGGGCGCTGGAGCGCCCTGCTGTGAACGATTATAAAAATTGACCTTTGGTGGTTGTGGTGCTGGTGCTACAACACTATAAGTCCTCACAGTTACTCTGGGTGGGCACAGGAACAGGCCTTCCTGTGAAATATTATATCAAGAATTGTAATTACATGTCCCTGTTAAACAGGGGCAGAAAAATTGGGCCTTGGGCACTGGTGCCACGACACTGCAACCTCTCCCATATACTCTAGTTTTAGTGCAGGAATTAGCCCTGCCGCAAAGCATTGCATCAAAAATTGTAATAAACCACTTCAATACCGGGCACTTAAACACCTTCCTGCCCAGACCAATTTTGAGCTTTCAGCGCTGTCGCACTTTGAATGACAATTGCGCGGTCATGCTACACTGTACCCAAATGAAATTTTTATAATTTTTTTCCCACAAATAGAGCTTTCTTTTGGTGGTATTTGATCACCTCTACGGTTTTTATTGTTTGCGCTACAAATTAAAAAATGCAGAAAATTCTGAAAAAAAAAAATGTTTTTTTTGTTTCAGTTTCAAAACTTTGTAAATAAGTACGTTTTCTCCTTCACTGATGGGCACTGATGGGGCTACACTGATGGGCACTAATAAGGCGGCACTGATGGGCACCAATGATGTGGCACCAATGAAGTGGCACTGATGAGGTGGCATTGATGGACACTGATATGTGGCACTGATAGGCGGCACTGATAGGCGGCACTGATGGACGACATGGATGGGCGACACGGATGGACACTGATAGGTGGCACAAATTGGCACTGATAGCTGGCACGGATTGGCATGGATGGGCGGCACAGATGGGCATGGATAGGCGGCACAGATGGGCATGGGTGGGCACTGATAGGAGGCACAGGTGGGCACTGATAGGCGGCACAGGTGGGCACTCATAGGCGGCATTGGTGTTATACTGTACTAATAGATGCCAATCAGTGCCAAACAATAATGCAGGCCAATCAGTGATGCCCATTGTGGGCACTGATTGGCATCCATTATGGGCACTGATTGGCATCCATTGTGCTGACTGGCATCCCTGGTGGTCTAGGGAGGATTACCTTTTCCCTGGTGGTCTGGTGGCATCCCTGGTGGTCCAGTGTGGGCATCCTCTGGGGGGCTGTGCTGATAATCGATCAGCACAGACCCCCCCTGTCAGAGGAGCAGCCGATCGGCTCTCCTCTACTCGCGTCTGACAGATGCGAGTGAGGAAAAGCCGATCACCGGCTCTTCCCATTTACATTGTGATCAGCCGTGATTGGACACGGCTGATCACGTGGTAAAGAGTCTCCGTCGGAGACTCTTTACCGAGATCGTAGTTGCCGGGTGTCAGACTGACACCCCGCAACAACGATCGCCGCGATGCGCGCCCCCGGGGGCTCATAATCCTGATCACGTCATATGACGTCCGATCAGGATTATGAAACCACTTTGCCACTGTCAATTGCCTATAGGGCGGGCGGCAAGTGGTTAAACGCCCTGTTAAACAGGGGCAGAAAAATTGGGTCTTAGGCACTGGTGCTGGTGCCACGACACTGCAACCTCTCCCATAAACTCTAGTTTTAGTGCAGGAATTAGCCCTGCTGCAAAGCATTGCATCAAAAATTGTAATTAAACGCCCCTGTTAAACAGGGGCAGAAAAATTGGGCCTTAGGTGCTGGTGCTGGTGCCACGACACTGCAACCTCTCCCATATACTCTAGTTTTAGTGCAGGAATTAGCCCTGCTGCAAAGCATTGCATCAAAAATTGTAATTAAATGCCCCTGTTAAACAGGGGCAGAAAAATTGGGCCTTAGGCACTGGTGATGGTGCCACGACACTGCAACCTCTCCCATATACTCTAGTTTTAGTGCAGGAATTAGCCCTGCTGCAAAGCATTGCATCAAAAATTGTAATTAAATGCCCCTGTTAAAGAGGGGCAAAAAAATTGGGCTGGTGGCATCACCCAGAACCAAAAATGTTTTTCCAACATATCAGCGGAGGAGGAAGAGGATAGACAATCAACATAACAGGACAGTCACTCAGCATCAGCATAGGCAGTCTTGAAGGGATGTGATATTTCTAAAAAAATTATTCGGTTACATCAGCTTCAGGTGCTTGGTAACTGTGGGTGATCCAAGACTGATTCATCTTGATGAAGGTCAGTTGATCAACTGATTCGGTGGACAGGGGCACCCTGTGATCGGTAACAAAGCCACCAGCAGCACTGAAGGTGCGTTCCGAAAGAACGCTGGATGCAGGACAGGCCAGTAGCTCAATTGCATGCTCTGGCCAGTGATCCTTTCTCAAGACCCAGTAAGCCAGAGGATTTTCGGTGGGAAAGGTGTCCAAGTCTGACCTTGCCCCTAGGTATTTCTGCACCATGTAAATCAGACGCTGGCGATGGTTGCTGGAACCGATCATACCTTGGGGCTAAAAAACTTTTTGGAAAACAGCGCTGTCCAAACGATAACTCAATTAATCAAAACAAGGCCTAAGCCGGTGAAAACAAACTCTAAAAGTGATAATATAAATAATAACAGTATAAATTCCTGCTGCAACCCAATGTGAGATACCCACACTAGACACAAACCCAAAAAATAAGGCTGCGCTAAAACTTATACATTACAGTATTAACAATGTGACGTGTTAAATTCTAGTATTAAACAATGTATACTATCAAGAAAAATTGTGTATAAAAACATCAAACTTGAAGCACATAAAAAGTCCAAAGAGAGGGAAGTACGAAGGTATGGAATAAGTCCCTTGAAGTGACTCTTTACAAACACCCTTCAGATGTATAGCAGGTGCGCCCAAAGAGGAAGTTCTATCCACCACCTATTTCAATGAGGCTTACCAGCTGCCAAGATCTCTTTTTAGGGAGATCATACAGGCATGAAGAAAAAACGATCGTTCCTGGTCTCTCCGATGGGTTCTGCTGGCGTCTCCACCTCTTATATCTCTTTCTTACAACGTCTCACATTCCACCGAATTTTTTAGATAAGACAAGAAAGAAAGGCTCCCATAGCGTAATTCCGCATAAAAATTTAATACGAACGAAATAAAAGTAAAACAAACTCACAAATTCCAGTTGAGTACAAGCGTAAGTACAATCACGAGCCGGCCGGCTCTCTCCTATTAACACTGCCCGTCCTTCCTGGTCAACGGGGAATGGCGGTAACGTCAGCACGCCGCTCACCCTACGTAGTTTCGTCAAAAGTGACTTCTTCCTGGGGTACGGGCGGCGCGCTGACCCACCGCCTAAATACTCACTAGCTACAGAACGTAACCGCCCACTTCCGAGCTCCTGGCTACAGCTCCTAATCAGCCATTTTAGAAATGGGCAAAAATGATCGTTCGCCCTGATCATTAAATGAAACTAAATGAAATAAAATACACGAATGCTATAAGGAATCGGACACGAACCGTTTCACAAATAGGTTCATACTCATTTGATCTTTTTTGTGAATTAAAAAATCTTAAAAATAAAATAAACTAAAAAACACTCTAGAGAATCAGAACTGACCTGTTCTCTGAATGGGATCATATCTGATGGTACAATCCGGTCGCATACCTACCCATTAGGAGAGCACGATCGGACAAGGTCAACCCCCCATACCCGATCGCACAGTTCTAGTAACTGCACCCAGAACATAGGAGGGCCCACCATCATTCCCCGACCTTACTCTTCCACATGGGCAAAGGACACTGTCAGATCATCAGACCATCAGGCCATTTCTTAAGTCTAAAAATTTCATAAAACTCTATAAAGAAGGAAAGGAACATTCTCATATACAGGACATTATTCCAATTAGGCCTTATATAACATAGGCCATTGGAAAAAATCCTCAAGTAAACTAAATAAATCGCAAATAACAAAAACATCCCCAAGTGAGCCCCACATACCTTGGGGCTGCGGACTAAAAAATTGCCTGAAAGCATCGGTCAGACGGCCACCTTCTCCACCGCTCCTTCTGACCGATGCCTCAGCAACACGTTGTCCAGGACCAGGAGTTTGTAACCTCCCAGTCTCTGGAAATGTGTTGCACAGACCTTTCTGCAAGGCCTCCCGGAGATGTCTCATCCTGTGCTCCCTCTGCGACGGCAAGATAAGGTCGGCAACCTTACCCTTGTACCGTGGATCAAGGAGAGTGGCCAGCCAGTAATGGTCCCTCTCCTTGATCCGAAGAATACAAGGATCCTTCCGCAGGCTTTGCAGGATCAGGGAGGCCATGCAGCGTAGGTTAGCTGAGGCATTTGGTCCGGAGTCCTCTGGGTCACTAAGGACAACATGATCCGCAGCTACCTCCTCCCAGCCACGTACAAGTCCACGGGTTTCTTGGGACTGTAAATCATCCCTACAAGACTGCGGCTGCTGCTGCTGCTGATGCTGAGTGCCAGCCTCCACCTCCATGCTGACACAATCATCCTCCTCCTCCTCCTCCTCCTCATCCTCTTCCTGTGTGATGGGTGGCACAGCAGGAACACTGTCTGGATAAAGGGGGCCTTGAGAGGCAAGGAAGTCCTCCTCTTCCTGCCTCTGTTCTGCCTCAAGTGCCCTGTCCATTATTCCACGCAGCGTATGCTCCAAGAGGTGGACAAGAGGTACAGTGTCACTGATGCATGCACTGTCACTGCTCACCATCCTTGTGGCCTCCTCAAACGGTGACAGGACAGTGCATGCATCCCTGATCATGCCCCACTGGCGTGGTGAGAAAAAACCGAGCTCCCCTTACCCTGTCTTGGTGCCGTAGTCACACAGGTACTCATTGATGGCCCTCTGCTGCGTGTGCAGCCACTGCAGCATGGCCAACGTTGAGTTCCACCTGGTGGGCATGTCACATATAAGGCGGTTCTTGGGCAGGTTCAACTCCTTTTGGAGCTCAGCCAGGCGAGCACAGGCATTAAATGATCGGCGGAAATGCACACAGACTTTCCTGGCCTGCTTCAGAACATCCTGTAAGCCCGGGTACCTGCCCAAGAACCGCTGCACAACCAGGTTAAGGACGTGAGCTACACAGGGCACATGGGTCAGTTGTCCCTGTCGGAGGGCGGAGAGGAGGTTGGTGCCATTGTCGCAAACCACCATTCCTGGCTTAAGCTGGCGTGGCAATCAACCACCTCTCAGCCTGCCCCTGCAGAGCTGACAAAACATCCGCCCCAGTGTGGCTCCTGTCCCCCAAACAAACCAGCGCAAGCACGGCATGGCATCATTTTGCCTGCGTACTTGCATAGCCCCTGGAACGCCTACGGAGCACCGCTGGTTCTGAGGACAGAGCACTGGAAGAGGCCATGGAGGAAGAAGAAGAGGAGGGGGTGGAGGAGAGAGGTGTGTCACAACCAATAGTAGCATTTTGGAGGCGTGGTGGCGGAACAACCTCCAACACTACTGCACCTTGTCCTGCATCCTTCCCAGCTGCCAGAAGAGTGACGCAATGGGCCGTGAAAGACAGGTAACGTCCCTGTTTATGCCTGCTGGACCATGAGTCAGCGGTAATATGCACCTTACCGCTGACCGCCCTGTCCAGCGAGGCAAGGACATTGCCTTTCACATGCCGGTAGAAAGCCGGAATCACCTTCCGTGAGATAAAGTGGAGTTTGGGGACCTGCCACTGAGGAACCGCACATTGTACAAACTCACGGAAGGGGGCCGAGTCTACCAACTGAAAAGGCAGCAGTTGAAGTGCTAGCAATTTAGCCAAGCTAGCATTCAACCGCTGGGCATGTGGATGGCTGGGAGTGAACTTCTTTCGCCGGTCCAGCAGCTGGGGCAGGGACATTTGCCTGCTATAATCGGACGGGGGTGTACTGCTAGCAGAGTGCCTGGAAGCACTTGGCTGTGACACATCTAATTGTACACCTTCATTCCTCTCAGAGCAGGTTTCAGAGAGGACTGAAGGTCTAGTGGGGTTGGAGATGCCAGCTGATGAGGAGCAAGGAGAGGTCCGCTTTGTTCTTTGGTGTGGGTCTTTGAGGTACGCTTGCCAACGAGCTGCATGGCAGGTCAACATATGTCTGGTCAAGCATGTGGTGCCCAAGCGGCTGATGTTTTGGCCATGCGAGATACGCTTGAGACATATGTTGCAAATAGCAGTGGTGCGATCTGATGCACTCGTCTCAAAAAAGGCTCACACCAAAGAACTTTTAGAATAACGCTCAGAGGCAGCGCCCTGCACAGGCGGAGCTCTGCGGTGTGATTCAGTCGTTGTGCTGCCCCTAAGCTGGCCCCCGGAGGGCATCCTGCCTCGTTGGACATGTGCCTCTTCCTCCTCTCTCCTACCAGGCACCCACGTGGAGTCAGTGCCCTCATCATCCCCTCCCTTTTCATCGCTGGAGCAAACCTGGCAGTACGCTGCAGCTTGTGGAACATGACTGCCAGATTGCTGTCCTTCTTGAGCATCCCCTCTCTCTGCATTCACGCTACTGCCTTCCTCTAGCTGAGTATCATCATCAGAGCCTACAAAACACTGGGCATCCTCCTGGAGCATGTACCCAACACTGTGCTCAAAGAGTTCAGGAGACTCCTCAGGAGGACGTGGTGGGTCTAGGGAAGGAGTCACTGATGATGACATTGAGAGGAGGGAAGACGATGCATTGGCAGCTGCTTTGCTAGTACCCTGAGCCTGGGTGGGAGATGATGAGGAGGATGAAGAGGGCTTGGTCATCCACTCTACCAAGTCATTGGCATGTTGCGGCTCAACATGTCTACCTGCCGAAAAGAAGGACAAGCGTGTCCCATGGCCACGTGCTGATGATGACGATGCACCGTGTCCACGACCAGCACTGTTGTCTCTAGACACAGAGCCTGCTTGCCCTCTTTTATCGGCTCGCGCCTGTCTGCCTCTCCTTGCTGGCCTTCCAGACATGGTAATGGCCTGAAGGGAGTTGGGAAAACCAGCAATTGGGTAGTGTATATTGTGCTGGAGGCACACACAACTTCCACTAACTCCTGCAGATGGCAGATGGCTCAAATCGAGAAGAGCTATGTAGGTGGATATAGCGGTGTATACTGGGTTCAGAGCAAGCAGACAGCACGCACAATCTCCTAACACTGTCTGCAAGCTCTATTTAAAATGAGCAAGATAGTTAGCTATATAGGTGGATATAGCGGTGTATACTGGGTTCAGAGCACGCAGACAGCACGCACAATCTCCTAACACTGACTGCAAGCTCTATTTAAAACGAGCAAGATAGTTAGCTATATAGGTGGATATAGCGGTGTATACTGGGTTCAGAGCATGCAGACAGCACACACAATATCCTAACACTGACTGCAAGCTCTATTTAAAACGAGCAAGATAGTTAGCTATATAGGTGGATATAGCGGTGTATACTGGGTTCAGAGTACGCAGACAGCACGCACAATCTCCTAACACTGACTGCAAGCTCTATTTAAAACGAGCAAGATGGTTAGCTATATAGGTGGATATAGCGGTGTATACTGGCTCTCCTCGCTGCCGGCGCTGTGATTGGCCAAGCAGGCGGGTCACAGTGCATGCTTGGCCAATCATGAGCCAGCAATGCACTGCGCCATCGCAGTGTATTGTGGGCCGTGAGCGCCACACAAATTTGGCGCGAATGGCCCATAACGTTCGGAATTCGCCGAATGGGCAAACAGCCGATGTTCGAGTCGAACGTATGAAGCTCATCCCTACTCCTGAGATACTAGAAGCTGAAAGCTTCATGACCTTAAATTCCCATATTCCAATATCAATATTTCAATCTGACAGCCTCAGCTGCCAAAGTAGCTGGAATTAGAGATGCAAGCCACTGCAGATGACTGCTGTCTCTGAGACACTAGAAGATGAAAGCTATATGAAGTCAATAGAAACACTATATAAAAATAAATTTAATAGTTGGGAAAAAGTCTGTGTCCCACTGTATTGTCCTGGCTGCTCTAGATTGGCTATTCAAAGGTGCAATCCCACTACTGATCAACACAGGGGTTTTGACCTGCTCTGTCACTGACCTGGGCTGGTTCACCCCTATTTAGGACATCCTGGTGGCTCTGGGCTCCCCTGGGACCACCATATTGATACCAAATCAACATAGCACAGGGTAGACCAGAACTCCTGGACTCAAGCAATCCGACAGCCTCAGCCTCCCAAGCAGCTGGGATTACAGATGCACACCACCGCTCCCAGGAAAAGACAGTGCATGCTCTGTAATACTAGAAGCTGAAAGCTTCATGATGTCAAATCCATGCCCTCGAATGCTTCCAATACCTATATTGCTATTTGCAAACGTGTCATTAACATTATTACAATAGACATGTTACCAAAGTACAGCACGAATTAAAAACTACAAATTCTATTAACACGTTGGGGTGAGGGAGGATGGGGTAGAGGGAGCTGAGTGGGGATTCACAGGGAAGTGAAATAATTGTGTAGTCCTGAAAAGAAGGGAAAAAAAGAAGGAGAGCTAATACAATGTCTGTAATTTCACCCCAGGACTGTCTACAAGTCAAAATTGTATAATCCCTAAGTGTAAAAAATAAGGTATAAATAGTACAACAGAGTACCATCATCCCAATCGATTGAAATAGATAAATAAAGGGGCCTGTCCCCAACTGGTCCCTCAGATCAAAAACGGAGTATGGACTATTGCGGTACAGATATAATTAATGTAGATTCACGTGGGTAAAAACGATATAGAATTTTATTAATACAAAACCAATATAAGATCAAGCAAGACACATATTATTGGATACATAAAAATGCATGGGGAGCAATCGCGAAGTATCACAAGTATAATGGTCCCCAAGGGGGGAAGATCACATTGGGATAACTGTTCACAGATGTCATATCTCAACTAGTTTCGTGCTCTCAATGCCGCTTCTTCAGGAGAAAATCTGCAATAGGTTCGGACAGATAATTAACAATCAATGTAAAAATAAACAAATCAATAAAAAATAAAGAAAAACAACTAGGGGAAGGAAGAGCACTGCTGCTTAACTGTGACCATGCCCAGCCAAGGTAACTGTGCCAATATATGTTCCCCCCGTGGTGACCAGGGGGGACATGCAAAGTCTGGAAGTTTCTCTAAATATAATGGGTGATTGGAAAAAAATTATAAAAAGATTGCTCATACAACATGAGATGAGAGAGAGAAGGAAAGAAGGAGATAAAAGAAAAAGGAAAAGGAAGGAGTATAATAAAAGAAGAGGAAAAAGGAAGAGGAACGCAGGAAGAAGAAAGGGAATAAGTAAAATAAATCCAGAACGAATAAAGCTAAAGAATTGAGAAGGAAAGAAGAGGAACAAAGAAAGCAGCGAAAAGGAAAAGAGGGGAAGGAAAAAGGAAGGGGTGAAGGAAACGGAGGAGAGGAAGGGGGGGTGGAAGGGTCGAAACGGAGAAGAAAAAGGGGAAAGGGAAAGGAAAGGGGAGGAAAAAGAAGGGGAAGCAAAGTAAAAAGGAAAAGAGCAAAGTTCTGTAGGTAAACTAACCTTATGCATGATAAGGATCCAGGGCAGGGGGGTGCAATCAACTCAATCCTAAGAGTGCAGTCCTGCAAAGGACCAGCTGCCACGCTGGGGGGGGGGTGGGGGGTAATCAGAGATGGTGGTCAAAACCAGCTGCTGAAGAGGGAGATCCCCCAGTGAGGTGGTCTATAAAAGATGACAAGATGTGGCCAGAAGATGATAAAAAATAGGGCCACCTGAGTCTACTCAGAGGCACAAGGTGAAGGCTTAGATATGGAAGATACAGTGGGGCAAAAAAGTATTTAGTCAGCCACCAATTGTGCAAGTTCTGCCACTTAAAAAGATGAGAGAGGCCTGTAATTGTCATCTTAGGTATACCTAAACTATGAGAAACAAAATGTGGAAACAAAATCCAGACAATCACATTGTCTGATTTTTGAAAGAATTTATTTGCAAAGTATGGTGGAAAATAAGTATTTTGTCAATATCAAAAGTTCATCTCAATACTTTGTTATATATCCTTTGTTGGCAGTGACAGAGGTCAAACGTTTTCTGTAAGTCTTCACAAGGTTGTCACACATTGTTGCTGGTATGTTGGCTTCCATGTAATCCATGTAGATCTCCTCTAGAGCAGTGATGTTTTGGGGCTGTCTATGGGCAACACAGACTTTCAACTCCCTCCAAAGGCTTTCTATGGGGTTGAGATCTGGAGACTGGCTGGGCCATTCCAGGACCTTAAAATGCTTCTTACGAAGCCACATCGTTGCCCAGGTGGTGTGTTTGGGATCATTGTAATGCTGAAAGACCCAGCCATGTTTCATCTTTAATGCCCTTGCTGATGGGAGGAGGTTTGCACTCAAAATCTCATGATACATGGCCCCATTCATTCTTTCATGTACACGGATCATTCTTCCTGTTCCCTTTGCAGAGAAACAGCCCCAAGGCATGATGTTGCCACCCTAATGCTTCACAGTAGGTATGGTGTTCTTTGGTTGCAACTCGGCATTCTCTTTCCTCCAAACACGATGAGTTGTGTTTCTACCAAACAGTTCTACTTTGGTTTCATCTGACCATATGACATTCTCCCAATCCTCTTCTGGATTAACCAAATGCTCTCTTGCAAACCTCAGATGGGACCGGACATGTACTGGCTTAAGCAGGGGTCACATCTGGCACTGCAGGATCTGAGTCCCTGGCGGCGTAGTGTGTTACTGATGGTAGCCTTTGTTACGTTGGTCCCAGCTCTATGCAGGTCATTCACTAGGCCCCCCGTGTGGTTCTGGGATTTTTGATCACCGTTCTTGTGATAATTTTGACCCCACGGGGTGAGATGTTGCGTAAAGCCCCATATTGAGGGAGATTATCAGTGGTCTTGTATGTCTTCAAATTTCTAATTATTGCTCCCACAGTTGATTTGTTCACACCAAGCTGCTTACCTATTGCAGATTCAGTCTTCCCAGCCTGGTGCAGGTCTACAAATTTGTTTCTGGTGTCCTTCAACAACTCTGGTCTTCACCATAGTGGAGTTTGGAGTGTGACTGTTTGGGGTTGTGGACAGGTGTCTTTTATACTGATAACAAGTTCAAACAGGTGCCATTAATACAGGTAATGAGTGGAGGACAGAGTAGTCTCTTAAAGAAGAAGATACAGGTCTGTGAGAGCCAGAAATCTTGCTTGTTTGTAGGTGACCAAATACTTATTTTCCACCATAATTTGCAAATAAATTCTTTCAAAAATCAGACAATGTGATTGTCTGGATTTGTTTCCACATTTTGTCTCTCATAGTTGATGACACTTATAGGTCTATCTCATCTTTTTAAGTGGGGGAACTTGCACAATTGGTGGCTGACTAAATACTTTTTTGCCCTACTGTACTGACTTGGTATGGGAAGTACAACCAGAGCCCCAGAATCCACATCCAGCAGCATCAAGAAGCATAAATACAGCTTAAATAGTCTCAAATGAGTGGCGTGTGATGTCACCCGGTCTGTACTCCCGCATGGAGCACGTGCGCTAGTCATCCAGCCAAAGGGCAGAAAGACCCAGTTGAGACATGCACAAGTGGATGGGGCGGTCCCAGGATGTAGAAACCGTCCCTCTACCAGGGAGAGCACCTAGACACCATAAAGGGAACAGACACGGGGCACAGATGACACCCGGTGGTGGCTCAGTAAAAACTGCAGGCTGGGAAGCAGCAAAAAATCAATGACATTACCTAATTATAGCAAGAAAAACAAGAAGGACATGTGGGTTGTAATCACGTGAACCTGGCAGAGACCCTAGTAGACCCACATATAACATGAAACATAATTAAATAAGATAATTGTGTAATCCTGCGAATGCAGCTGTCTATCTAATTTCACACTGGGACTGGCTACCAGTCATCTGCATTGCAACCTATTTTCTATGATTCATCTACTTTATAATTTATATTTCAAATAAATGAGGAACTAAAACAGATAATAGAAACACTGTATAAAAATAAAGTTAATAGTTGTAAAAAAGTCTGTGTCCCACTGTATTGTCCAGGCTGCTCTACACCAGCTATTCATAGGCGCGATCCCACTGCTGATCAGCATGGCGGTTTTGACCTGCTCCGTCTCCGACCTGGCCCGGTTCACCCCTCAGGGCAACCTGGTGGCTCTGGGCTCCCCTAGAACCACCATAATTGATGCTGAACTTGGACACCTAAATTGGAAACCTAAGATTGGAACATGGACACCTAAACAACAAAGAGCAGGGTAGATCAGAATGCCTGGACTCAAGCAATCCAACAGCCTCAGCCTCCCAGGTAGATGGGATTATAGCTGCATGCCACTGCACCCAGCAAAGGACAGTGCTTGCTTCTGTGATACTAGAAGCTGAAAGCTACTTGACATCAAATCCCGCACCTTCCAATATCAATATTTCGAATTGCAAGTGTGTCATTAACATTACAATAAACATGTTACCAAAGTACAGCATGAAAAGAGGGGAAAAAAAGAAGGGAAACTAATACAATGTCTGTAATTTCACCCTGGGACTGTCTACGAGTCAAGTAGATTCTGATTGATTCAGCTTGGGTGTATCAGCTGCATTACAACCTATTCTCTATGATTCATCTACTTTATAATTTATATTTTGAACAAATGTGGAACTAATACAGATCATCTATACACTGTATAAAAAAAAGTTAATCATTTAAAAAGACCATATCTCATTATATTGTCCAGGCTGCTTTACACTGGCTATTTGCAGGTGTGATCCCACTACTGATTGGCACAGGGGTTTTGGCCTATGTTGTTTCCTTACTCCTTGGGACAATCTGATGAGTCTGGGCTCCCCTGGAACCACCATATTGATGCCATGCTTAGAGTGCACACCCAAAAGACATAGAGAAGGGTAGACCAGAACTCATAGACTCAAGCAATATGACAACATCAACTGCCAAAGTAGCTGGAATTAGAAATGCACACCACTGCAGGTTACTGTTGTCTCTGAGACACTAGAAGATGAAAGCTATATGAAGTCAATAGAAACACTGTATAAAAATAAAGTTAATAGTTGTAAAAAAGTCTGTGTCCCACTATTATCCAGGCTGTGCTATACCGGCTATTCACAGGTGCAGCCCCACTACTGATCAGCACGGTGGTGTTGACCTGCTCTGTCTCCGACCTGGGCCGGTTCACCCCTCCTTAGGACAACTTGGTAGCTTTGGGCTCCCCTGGAATCACCATATTGATACTGAACTTAGCGTGGACACCCAATCAACATAGGGCAGAGATAGATCAGAACTCCGGGACTCAAGCAATCCAACAACCTCAGCCTCCCAAGAAGCTGGGATTATAGATGCACACCACTGCAACCAGCAAATGACTGTGTTTGCTCTGCAATACTAGAAGCTGAAAGCTACGTGATGTCAAATCCCCTCCTTCCAATATCAATATTTCTAATTGCAAGCGTGTCATTAACATTACAATAAACATGTTACCAAAGTACAGCATGAATGAAAAACTACAAATTCTATTAACACATTGGGGTGAGGGAGGGTGGGGATTCACAGGGAGGTGAAATAATTGTGTAATCCTGAAAAGAGGGGAAAAAAAAGCAGGAAAACTAATACAATGTCTCTAGTTTCACCCTGGGGCTGTCTACGAGTCAAGTAGATTCTGATTGATTCAGCTTGGGTGTATCAGCTGCATTACAAACTATTCTCTATGATTCATCTACTTTATAATTTATATTTTGAATAAATGTGGAACTAATACAGATTTAAGAAGAACATGGCTCACTATATTGTCCAGGCTGCTCTACACCAGCTATTTGTAGGCATGATCCCACTACTGATTTTCTCTTTTTGACCAACCACCATATTAATACCAAACTTAGAGTGGACAGCCAGTTGACATAGTACAAGGTAGACCACACAAGGAATCCAACAATCCTAGCCTCCAAGGTAACTGCAATTACAGACACAGGCCACCACCAGTGGTGGCTGGTGCTCAGAATTTTTTTTTGGGGGGGTGCAAACAAACTGAAAAGAAAACCCCATCAAGCGCAGCCACTGTGCCCATCAAGCGCAGCCACTGTGCCCATTAAACACAGCCACTGTACCCATAAATTGCCGCCACTGTGCCCATTAAACACAGCTACTGTACCCATCAATTGCTGCCTGTGTGCCCATCAATTGCTGCCACTGTGTCCAATCAAGTGCTGTCAGTGTGCCCAATCAATTGCTGCCAGTGTGCCCATCAATTGCTGCGAGTGTGCCACATCAATTGCTGCCAGTGTGCCCAATCAATTGCCACCACTATGCCCAATCAATTGCTGCCAGTGTGCCCCATGAATTTCCGCAGGTGTGCCCCATGAATTGCTTCCAGTGTGCCCCATCAATTGCCATCAGTGTGACCCATCAATTGCTGCCAGTGTGCCCCATCAATTGCCGTCGGTGTGCCCCATCAATTGACGCCAATGTGCCCCATCAATTTGAAATAAAACAAGGGAAAAATAAGACGAAGAAGGGGGAAACACAAAAAACCTCAGAAAAAATTGTTGGTTGTGTTGGACTTTTTAGGCATACTAGTATAATTAAATATATAGCATAAAAAAAAAAATAAAGAGAAAAAAATATATATATTAAATGTAAAAAATTATTTATTTATAAAAATAAAAAATAATTATAAAACACATCAAGTACTGTTTTTATATATCCTGTCTATACTAATGCATTTTACATCATATCCATATCTATTTCCATCAGATATATATACCCAGAGGGTAAACAAATGTACATTAATGCTTAATATACAAAAAAAAGAAGGTTACAGTAGACAGGGTATTAATTACAGAACCGATCTTAGATATACTCTGGCTCTCTACATGTTTCGCGTTATTACCAACGCTTCCTCAAGAGCTTTATCAGTTTTCTAAAATAAGAAAAAATGTATCCATCAAATCAAAAATATAACATATTTTGCATACATAATTAATCATTTTACAACATAGACAAAAAAACAACTAAATTATAATTACAGAGTAAAAATCTTAGAGTAAACCTTCCTCCCAGGAGAGGAAAAAAAAAAAAAGAAAAAAAGGGGGGTATGCTGTGGGGACTTATTAATTTGAAGCAATATGGGAACGGGTGTGACATTTTCTTATTATCCAAAATATTATATAATATATAGTATACTGTCCAGGGTGTTTAATTATTATAAACAAAAGAGGAAAAAAAAAAAAAAAAAGGAGGAAGATTCTTCTTTAAAATGTGCTGCTAAAAAATTAAATAAATTTACTTACATTTCTTAATGGGAATATCCCAAGAAAAATGTGCAGAGAGACAGAGAAGACAAATAAAGAAGAATTTCTCTAGGCAGATAAGGTGATTTTCACATCGACATCACACTTTTATATATATAGGAGCCTGCGATTAGCATAGAGGCTTCAAATATTTATGGTATAAAACAGCAACGGAAGATGATTTTGCACCATAATCTGCATAGATGAAAGCAAACATAATAAGGCACAACTTTTTTTCGTGAGTCTACCTTAATTTATTATGTGAAAGAAATTAATTATATGTATTGCAAACGAGTTGTTTATTGTTTGTATTTTTAATTGGTTATGTGAAAGGACTTCAATGTATATTTACAATTGTATAGAGGGATATAGTGTTAACGTGCGTATATATATCCTAAATATTATAAGGAATATATGGTTATACATAATTGCCCATCATTAAACTCGGGCTGTTCATCATAAGTGAGGAGTGCATTTGCCTATAATAGGTTCTATGTGTCAAGGTATTATATTATATCTAAGGAGGATTGTGCAAAATTTTAAACTACGCTCAAATAGCATACTAAGAAAGAAAAACAAATAAATAAATAATAAAATATAAATAAATAAATAATTAGAAATTGTGTATCACCTCTTGAGTTAAATTGGCCAGTTCCTCAATTCCTGTAACCTCTCCAATAGGGCGAGGAATAGGTAGGCTTATTTCGATGGCTCAAGGTTTAAAGGAGGGGCACCATCTAGCCCCTCAGGGGTCTTCCTCCAGTCGGGAAATAGGACCGCTGTGCACGGACGCCGATCCACTGGGTCCGATTTATGCACAGCCATCCCGGTAGTGGCGTCACTCCGCAACAGTGGAATCAATTGACGCTACTGTTCCCTATCAAATGCTGCCAGTGTCCCCCCCCCCCCCCCCCCCCCGCCCGGCACTTACCTGTCTTGGCACTGTCCTCCACATGGAAGTCCTCCATATCTCCTCCTGTCCTCTTTCTGTCATCTCTGCTATAATTGGAAGCCTGATAGGCACCCAATCACAGCGCCTGTCGCTTCAGCCAATCAGGTGACAGGGTAACCAGACCCGAGCACCTGATTGGCTGAGAGGCGGGTCAGTGTTAGGGAAGCAATGTATTTGCTTCTCTAACACAACACTGTGTAAACAGCGAACGCACATCATTGCGCCCGCTGTTTACTAATTTGGAAGCCTATTAGAGCCCACTGCTCTAATCAGGATACCTATTAGCGCCGACAGCTCAAATCAGGCGCTTCCAAAAACACCCCCGCCGCTGTAATTCAGATGCCCGGCGCCCGACAAGGGGCCAGACACCTGAATAGGGGGCGTCAGCGGTGACAATAGATAGATTCATGCAATGCATTAATCTATCTATTGGTGATAGAATGGTGCTGGAGAGAGGGGGTGGCGCTCCTGCACCCTCTATGGAAGCACCTCTACTGGCCACCACACCCAGACATGGAAATTGCTTGCTCTGAAACACTAGAAGCTGAAAGCTAAATTAAGTCAAAGTCCAGCCATCTCCTGTTATTATTGCTAATTGTAAGTGCTTGAATGATATAACAATAGGCGTTACCAAAGAATATAGTTAACACTTTAAGGTGAGAGAGGGTGGGGTATGGGGATTTCACAGGAAGCTGTATGAGCTTCTTTTGAGCCGCAAGCATCGGCATGTTATTCATAATTACATTGGTCAAACCTGTAAAGTGCAAACATGCTAAAAAATGCCTAAAATCGCCCCATCCCATGTTTTTATTTCCTTGTAATGAGTTTTTATTTCCTAAAAATACTTAAAGTGGTTGTTAAGCTACTTTATGCTGTTTATACAATCATGCCTGTTTATCACTCCTATGTGCCCCTGTGTTTTATAAAAATAAGATGTTCTTTACTAGTTCTCAGAGCAGCGAGTGGCCCATACATGACCTGCCGCCTTTCTCCTCCCCGTCTGACAGCAGAAGTGGGCAGGGCCAAGAATTCCCCACAGACGTAAGTCAGGAGGGGAGGAAGAGAGGAGGAGAGAGCCAGCAGGTCAAGTGAGCTGCGATCCTCTGAGAAATGCTAAAGAACAGCTTATTTTTGATCAAAAACAGGCACAGGGGCACATAGGAATATTAAATAGGCAGGATGGTCTAAAACATTAACTGAAATTTCAGCAGCAAGATGGGAGGGAGGGGGGGTGTCACTGACACAGGAGCAGACAGGCAGGGTGGGATAGGACAGAGGAGGACAAGAGAGCCGCGGATGATGGAGGCACGTAAACTCATACCTTTTGAGATGGGAATGAGGTACACCTACCAGCAAATGTATGTAGGCATAGGACATGCCCCCTGCCACACCCCCTTAAAGGAGAATTAACCCAAAAAAGTTAATTAAATCCACAAGGGACTTTTTTTTACCACTACTATTACTTTATATTGGCTTATAAAATTTACAAATGTAGCAATTTATAATTTGGATGAAAGATTTAGCACTGGGAAACATGTTTTGAAAGATAAAAAGTGCATTTTATATACATCAGATCATAGATCAGACCAAAATGAAGGGCAAATGAGGGGGAAAGAGGGACAGAAGGACATTGCTTCAAATCAGGGACAGTTGGGAGCTATGCGTAAACTGACCATGGTGTTAGGGCTCAGCAGCCATTATACACTGTGGTCAGTTTACAAGGGGAGGGCAGAACCAGGCAGGGTCAGTCAGGCTTTTGAGTTGTTACAGGGGGCCAAATGACACAGCACAAGCACTGTGCTGTATACCATGCTTTCCGGGAACAGGATCAATATTATGGCACAAAAATGTCTGTAAAAATGTTGTACAAAAAACCCCCCAAAAAAACGACCCTCAACTCAAATATGGCTGTAAAAGCTGATAACATTTACATATATATTGACATTACGCAGCACTGCTTCTTTTATTATACACTCTGGATATGACTCTGTTTTTGTGCTTTGTATGAAAATCAAACACACTATCACTTCACCTGTCCTGCCACCTTGTGTCATTATTACTTATTGCAAGTTCTTCACTAATATAACAATAGACGTTTCCAAAGAATTCAGTTAACACAATAAAGCGGAGTTCCACCTCTAGTGTCAAATTTGGCCCCTTTCAGGAAGGAGCAGATACCTGTCTAATACGGGTATTTTGCTCCCACTTCCGGGCAAAGACAACCGAGCCACCCGCGGGTATCTACGCCCCTTCCGGCGCCTTTTCCGCCCCCCCCCCACTGTCTTCTAGGAGACCCCCAGGACCCAGAAGACAGCAGGGACTAGTGGGATCGCGCATCACAAGTCACACGTGCGCAGTAGGGAACCAGGAAGTGAAGCCGCATCCTCTGTATGCTGGGTGTAACTCTCAGTATCTGTTCTTATTCTGCAGGTATGGACACCGCACTTCTATTGTTCGGTATGCAGGGTGTAATCCTCAGTACACGGCTCAGTACACGGCTCTTACTGTTCCAATTCTGTATGCTGAGTAGGGATGAGCCGAACACCCCCCGGTTCGGTTCGCACCAGAACTTTCGAACGGACCCCAAATTCGAACGAACTTTAGAACCCCATTGAAGTCTATGGGACTCGAACGTTCGAAATTAAAAGTGCTAATTTTAACAGCTAATATGCAAGATACTGTCCTAAAAAGGGTTTGGGGACCTGGCTCCTGCCCCAGGGGACATGGGTCAATGCCTAAAATGTTTTTAAAAATGGCCGTTTTGGCGGGAGCACTGATTTTAATGACGATTAAAGTGAAAAAAAAGTGAAATATTCCTTTAAATATGGTGCCTGGGGGGTGTCTGTAGTATGCCTGTGAAGTGCCACGTGTTTCCCGTGTTTAGAACAGTCCCTGCACAAAATGACATTAAACGGAAATAACACCATTTAAAACTGCTTGCGGTTTTAATGTTATATCTGGTTCCTGCAATATGGTTGAAAATCATTGTGAAAAATGGCATGGGTAGCCCTCCCTGCCCATTACCAGTCTATTTGGGTCTTGTACGCATATTAAGGGGAACCCTGTACCCATATTAAAAAAAGGAAATGCGTGTGGCCCCCAGGCCCTATATACTCAGAACAGCAGTATACAGGCGGTGCAAACAAGACAGGGACTGTGTAGGTTTGTTGTGTTAAGTTGAATCTGTTTGTAATTTTCAACTGGTACATTTTTAAAGTGTAGCTCCAGTCAAAAAAACTATTTTTAAGCTTTTTGGAAAACATAGGGAAGGGTTATCACCCCTGTATAATTTGTTTTGTCGTCCATCTTTTTTCATCTCACTTGCTGTTGTCTCCTTCCGTTTGCAAGTAGGAGATGTTTGTAAATTGGATGTTTGAAAGTAGGGGCCTGCCCTATATGCTCTGCAGAAATGGCGGAACAAGGTGTTGGTTTTGCCACAACATTGTAAGCCCTCAAAGTGACTCTTGGTGGGCGCTGGAGCGCCCTGCTGTGAACGATTATATCAAGAATTGTAATTACATGCCATTGTTGAACAGTGGTAGAAAAATTGACCTTTGGTGGTTGTGGTGCTGGTGCCACAACACTATAAGTCCTCACCGTTACTCTGGGTGGGCACAGGAAGGGGCCCTCCTGTGAAATATTATATCAAGAATTGTAATTACATGTCCCTGTTAAACAGGGGCAGAAAAATTTGGCCTTAGGCACTGGTGCTGGTGCCACCACACTGCAACCTCTGCCATATACTCTAGTTTTATTGCAGGAATTAGCCCTGTTGCAAAGCATTGCATCAAAAATTGTACTTAAACGCCCCTGTTAAACAGGGGCAGAAAAATTGGGCCTTAGGCACTGGTGCTGGTGCCACCACACTGCAACCTCTTCCATATACTCTAGTTTTATTTCAGGAATTAGCCCTGCTGCAAAGCATTGCATCAAAAATTGTAAACGCCCCTGTTAAACAGGGGCAGAAAAATTGGGCTGATGGCATCACCCAGAACCAGAAATGTTCTTCCAACATATCAGCGGAGGAGGAATAGGATAGACAATCAACATAACAGGACAGTCACTCAGCATCAACATAGGCAGTCTTGAAGGGATGTGATATTTCAAAAAAAATTATTCTGTTACATCAGCTTCAGGTGCTTGGTAGCTGTGGGTGATCCAAGACTGATTCATCTTGATGAAGATCAGTCGATCAACTGATTCGATGGACAGGCGCACCCTGTGATCGGTAACAAAGCCACCAGCAGCACTGAAGGAGCGTTCCGAAAGAACGCTGTATGCAGGACAGGCCAGTAACTCAATTGCATACTGTGCAAGCTCTGGCCAGTGATCCATCCTCAAGACCCAGTAAGCCAGAGGATTTTTGGTGGGAAAGGTGTCCAAGTCTGACCTTGCCCCTAGGTATTCCTGCACCATGTAAATCAGACACTGGCGATGGGTGCTGGAACCGATCATACCTTGGGGCTGCGGACTAAAAAATTGTCTGAAAGCATCAGTCAGACGGCCACCTTCTCCACCGCTCCTTCTGACCGATGCCTTAGCAACACGTTGTCCAGGACCAGGAGTTTGTAACCTCCCAGTCTCTGGGAACGCGTTGCACAGACCTTTCTGCAAGGCCTCCCGGAGATGTCTCATCCTCTGCTCCCTCCCTACGAGGATCCTTCCGCAGGCTTTGCAGGATCAGGGAGGCCATGCAGCATAGGCTAGCTGAGGCATTCGGTCTGGAGTCCTCTGGGTCACTAAGGACAACATGATCCGCAGCTACCTCCTCCCAGCCATGTACAAGTCCACGTGTTTCTTGGGACTGTAAATCATCCCTACAAGACTGCTGCTGCTGCTGCTGATGCTGAGTGCCAGCCTCCACCTCCATGCTGACACAATCATCCTCCTCCTCCTCTTCCTCCTCCTCATTCTCTTCCTGTGTGATGGGTGGCACAGCAGGAACACTGTCTGGATAAAGGGGGCCTTGAGAGGCAAGGAAGTCCTCCTCTTCCTGCCTCTGTTCTGCCTCAAGTGCCCTGTCCATTATTCCACGCAGCGTGTGCTCCAAGAGGTGGACAAGAGGTACAGTGTCACTGATGCATGCACTGTCACTGCTCACCATCCTTGTGGCCTCCTCAAACGGTGACAGGACAGTGCATGCATCCCTGATCATGCCCCACTGGCGTGGTGAGAAAAAACCGAGCTCCCCTGACCCTGTCCTGGTGCCGTAGTCGCACAGGTACTCATTGATGGCCCTCTGCTGCGTGTGCAGCCGCTGCAGCATGGCCAAGTTGAGTTCCATCTGATGGGCATGTCACATATAAGGCGGTTCTTGGGCAGGTTCAACTCCTTTTGGAGCTCAGCCAGCCGAGCACAGGCATTAAATGATCGGCGGAAATGCACACAGACTTTCCTGGCCTGCTTCAGGACATCCTGTAAGCCGGATACCTGCCCAAGAACCGCCGCACCACCAGGTTAAGGACGTGAGCTACACAGGGCACATGGGTCAGTTGTCCCTGTCGGAGGGCGGAGAGGAGGTTGGTGCCATTGTCACAAACCACCATTCCTGGCTTAAGCTGGCGTGGCGTCAACCACCTCTCGGCCTGCCCCTGCAGAGCTGACAAAACATCCGCCCCAGTGTGGCTCCTGTCCCCCAAACAAACCAGCGCAAGCACGGCATGGCATCATTTTGCCTGCGTACTTGCGTAGCCCCTGGAACGCCTACGGAGCACCGCTGGTTCTGAGGACAGAGCACTGGAAGAGGCCATGGAGGAAGAAGAAGAGGAGGGGGTGGAGGAGAGAGGTGTGTCACAACCAATAGTAGCATTTTGGAGGCGTGGTGGCGCAACAACCTCCAACACTACTGCACCTTGTCCTGCATCCTTCCCAGCTGCCAGAAGAGTGACCCAATGGGCCGTGAAAGACAGGTAACGTCCCTGTCCATGCCTGCTGGACCATGAGTCAGCGGTAATATGCACCTTACCGCTGACCGCCCTGTCCAGCGAGGCAAGGACATTGCCTTCCACATGCCGGTAGAGAGCCAGAATCGCCTTCCGTGAGAAAAAGTGGCGTTTGGGGACCTGCCACTGAGGAACCGCACATTGTACAAACTCACGGAAGGGGGCTGAGTCTACCAACTGAAAAGGCAGCAGTTGAAGTGCTAGCAATTTAGCCAAGCTAGCATTCAACCGCTGGGCATGTGGATGGCTGGGAGTGAACTTCTTTCGCCGGTCCAGCAGCTGTGGCAGGGACATTTGCCTGCTATAATCGGACGTGGGTGTACCGCTAGCAGAGTTCCCGGAAGCACTTGGCTGTGACACACCTAATTCTACACCTTCATTCCTCTCAGAGCAGGTTTCAGACTGGACTGAAGGTCTAGTGGGGTTGGAGATGCCAGCTGATGAAGAGCAAGGAGAGGTCCGCTTTGTTCTTTGGTGTGGGTCTTTGAGGTACGCTTGCCAACGAGCTGCATGGCAGGTCAACATATGTCTGGTCAAGCATGTGGTGCCCAAGCGGCTGATGTTTTGGCCACGCGAGATACGCTTGAGACATATGTTGCAAATAGCAGCGGTGCGATCTGATGCACTTGTCTCAAAAAAGGCCCACACCAAAGAACTTTTAGAATAACGCGCAGAGGCAGCGCCCTGCACAGGCGAAGCTCTGCGGTGTGATTCAGTCGGTGTGCTGCCCCTAAGCTGGCCCCCGGAGGGCATCCTGCCTCGTTGGACATGTGTCGCCTCCTCGTCCTCCTCCTCTCTCCTTCCAGGCACCCACGTGGAGTCAGTGCCCTCATCATCCCCTCCCTCTTCATCGCTGTAGCAAACATGGCAGTATGCTGCAGCTTGTGGAACATGACTGCCAGATTGCTGTCCTTCTTGAGCATCCCCTCTCTCTGCGCTCACGCTACTGCCTTCCTCTAGCTGAGTGTCATCATCAGAGCCCACCAAACACTGGGCATCCTCCTGGAGCATGTACCCAACACTGCTCAAAGAGTTCAGGAGACTCCTCAGGAGGACGTGGTGGGTCTAGGGAAGGAGTCACTGATGATGACATTGAGAGGAGGGAAGACGATGCGTTGGCAGCTGCTTTGCTACTACCCTGAGACTGGGTGAGAGAGGATGAGGAGGATGAAGAGGGCTTGGTCATCCACTCTACCAAGTCGTTGGCATGTTGCGGCTCAACATGTCCAGCTGCCGAAAAGAAGGACAAGCGTGTCCCATGGCCACATGCTGATGACAATGCACCGCGTCCACGACCAGCACTGTTGTCTCTAGACACAGAGCCTGCTTGCCCTCTTTTATCGGCTCGCGCCTGTCTGCCTCTCCTTGCTGGCCTTCCAGACATGGTAATGGCCTGAAGGGAGTTGGGTAAAAAAGCAGTTGGGTAGTGTATATTGTGCTAGAGGCACACAACACCCACTAACTCCTGCAGATGCCTTTATTATAGAACACCAGAGATAAAGGGGTATATACAGATGTATACTGTGCTGTGCTGGAGGCACACACAACTTCCAATAACTCCTGCAGATGGCAAGTGGTCTCAAATAGAGAAGAGCTATGTAGGTGGATATAGCGGTATGTACTGGGTACAGAGCACGCAGACAGCACGCACAAGCTCCTAACACTACTGACTACAAGCTCTATTATAAAAGATAGATCACTAGCTATATAGGTGAGGTGAATATAGCGGTGTATACTGCGGTCAGGGCACGCAGACAACAACCACTACACAACAGCAAGATCGAAAATTGGCCGAAAACGATCGGTGTGTACTGTGTTGAAGGTACACAGAACACCCACTGCTTCAGACGCCAACACACTACACAAGGCCGCCGCGCTGGCGGCCTTATATAGTGTGGGGCGTGCACTACACAGCCTGAGCTATGATTGGCCACAGGCATCCTGCCTGTGGCCAATCATGGCTCTCCTCGCTGCTGGTGCTGCGATTGGCCAAGCATGCGGGGTCACAGTGCATGCTTGGCCAATCATGAGCCAGCAATGCACTGTGCCATCGCAGTGCATTGTGGGCCGTGAGCGCCACACGAATTTGGCGCGAACGGACCAAAATGTTCGGACTTCGCCGAACGGACGAACAGCCGATGTTCGAGTCGAACGTATGTTCAACTTGAACACGAAGCTCATCCCTAATGCTGAGAGTCAGGGACATAAGTAGGAATTTGAAAGATCCATTGAACCTTCTGGGCACCCTAAGGAGTGCAACGATGCAATGTGCATAGAACATCACAATAATGGTGGATGTGGTCAAATTGTGCTAACAGTGGGAGGTGCTTAAAGCGATGCAATGCACATGTGGAGATCAGATTACACCTCTGGCCTGGTCTCTGTGTGCTGGAATGACTGATTCCTGTGCATGCGCAGGAGGGATGTCATACTACACTGGCCCATAAAGAAGACTGAAGACCGGCACACAGCTGAAGATGCTGGCACTGTTGAGGGGCGGTGTCACTGAAGCAAAGGTAAGTTTAGTTCTGTTTTAAAGTGATTATAATGCATTCCCTGCATTAAGCTAAAAAGTGTCCCAGTGTTTGTATCGCCAATCACCCCGTTTTATACTTACCTATGTCCTCTCTCAATCCAGCGCTGTGCCCATCTGCAGTGGCTCTTTCCTCCCTCTCTCTCCGCTCACAGAGGCAGCAGAAGAAACCATTGACTCCTGACGATTAAATCCTGTGAGCAGAGAGCAGGCAGTGGGGCTGAGCCATGCTGTGTGTGCCAAAAGACGCACACAGCCTGGCTGAGGATCAATCCTGCAGGTGTGCCCCCATTGGAAGCAGCCTGCTATGGGGGGTACACAAAGCAGGGGAGGAGCCAAGAGCTCCAGCAGGTGACACCAGAAGAGGAGCACAGAGTAGGCAAGTGTAATATGTTTGTTATTTTATGAATGTTGGCTCTGGCTGCTGTCACTCATAACTTGTGAGCCAATGAAAAGTGAGAGAAGACGTCTCAACTCTGTGTCCGATTGGACACGCAGAACTGTGGCTGGGGAGCGGCCTGCTCTGGGTGCCCCCATAGCAAGCTCTTTACTCTGAGGGCACTTGGCAGATGGGAGGGGCCAGAAGCACTGGTGGGGGACCTGAGAGGATGAGGGCTGCTGTCTGCCAAATCACTGCATAAAGCAAGTAAGTATGACATGTTTTTTTGTTTTGTTTTTTAACTGTGCCTTTAATATAATTTTATTTCCTTCTCTGCATCAAGATAATAAACTTTCTGCATTTAGCTTCCCCGCCAAAAAGTTAGCAGTAAAAAATACAGCTGTGATGTTCGGCCCGGTCCAGAGCTGGCTGAGACCATCCAAGTGCCTGCTACCGTGTGTTCGGGCAGCTCTGGTGGAGGCGGAGCCCGAGCATGTCGTGTGCTGTTATGGTGCAAGGGAGCCAAGTGGCCAGAGCCTCGTGTGTGAGTCTGCAGGAAAGGGGCAGAATAGGTCAGGAGTGGGACTGTCATTGCTGTTTAGTGCTGTTTATCTACTTTAAATCACATTGCTAATTGCATATTGTACTTGTTTGTAGCCTAAATAGAAAAATTTGCACTTAAGTCTGGAATTTTGTAATTTTTGGAAATGCCGGTAAAAACTTGGCTGTGCCAGGAAATTTTTGGTGTCGTGCCAGTAAATTTCAATCTGGTAGGTTGGCTAAACTGCTCTGTTCTGGGCCAAGAGTAAGTAAAGCACAATGCATACCTCCCAACTTCCAGAGATGGGAACGAGGGACACCTATTAGTAAAAGTATGTAGGCACAGGACACGCCCCTTGTCACACCCCCTTAAAGGAGATTTCTACCAAAAAAAGATTAGTTAAACCCACAAGTGTTTTTTTTTTTTTTAACCACTACTATTCCTTTATACTCGCTTTAGAAATGTACAAATGCAGCAATTTAGAAATTGGATGAAAGGTTTAGCACTGAACACTTTTTGAAAGATCAGCAGTGTATTTTATATACAACTATACAGATCAGACCAAAATGAGGGACAAATGAGGAGGAAAAAGGGACAGAGGGACATTGTTCCAAATCATGGACAGTCCCTCAAGATCGGAGACAGTTGGGAGCTTTGCAGATTGTGTAGTGGTCAGGAGCAAGTAACACACAGAGGTAAGTAACAAAGACAGGTATGTAACAAACAGAGGTAAGTAACAAACAGAGATAAGTAAAAGAGGTAAGTAACAAACAGAAGTAAGTAGTAAACAAAGGTAAGTAACAAAGAGAGGTAAGTAACAAACACAGGTAAGTAACAAAGACAGGTAAGTATCAAACAGAGGTAAGTAACAAAGAGAGGTAAGTAACAAAGGTAAGTAACAAAGAGAGGTAAGTAACAAAGAGAGCACAGGTGTTCGAAATGAGTAATGTGCAGAGCACAGAGATCAGGGGGAAGAGTTCAGAGTATCACTTCTCATGCATCCTGATGCTGGATCTTGGTATCTGCCCTTACTCAGTATTTGCACTCCACAAGTATTTCAACATCTCTTTTTTACTATGTCACTCTATAAGGCTACATGCCTACGGACGTTTTAAAAAATGGGCAGTAAAGCTAGGTCCGATGTCTGGAAAAAGTGGTGTTAAAAACTTGATTTTTACTGCGCTTTTGCACATTTTTTAACGTTTCACGTTTTTCAGCTCTAGCGCCACACCACGGAGCGCCCTGGTCCAGGGTTTTTTTTTTTAACAGCTTAAAAACGCCTATGCCATTTGCAGCTCAAAAACGCCTAGGTGGGCATGAAGCCATAGACTAACATGGACAGGCATTTTTAAGCTGCAAAAAACGCTCAAAAAAGCGGCTGTAAAAACGTCCGTGGGCATGAGGCCTAAAAGTCAATTTTATTGCACCCTCGCTGTGCCCCCTCCTTGTAACTTTTACATGCTTCTTATGTCCAGGGGGTACAATACAGACCGTGGTCACTTACCCTATCCTTGCCCTAGCTGGCCTCTCTGGAGCCTAGACATCAATAAGTACAATATAAAAAAAAAGGAAACCCTGTATTAATAAAGGAAAGCTGATACAGATATGCTGCACATATATATCATCAATGTAGCGCTTCACAAATATGTTGATGAATTTGATCAAAACCGTAAGAGTGTAACACCAATAAATCAAAGTTCCAAACTGCAACATTTGTATCCATTCTTCTTTATCTCAGGTTTATCTCAGGTTCTGCACAGACACAGCACCCCGTTCATTTGAATCACCTGCTGTACCTGCGGGAAATGGGGGAAAAAAGCCCTGAGCCTTGCTTTAAAATAGACAGAACTGTACGGTGCTGACGGACTTCGTGGTTTTGTGTACCTGAAAACACGCCGCGCTTTTCTATGTGTGGGGGGAGATTAAGAGGTGATGACATCCACTGTGCATCTGCTAAAGGGCAGCACATATTTCCTGCAGGTTGGGGAACGTGTGAGATTAGCATGTGTTTCCCATCCCACATATGTCTGATTCTAGTCTTAGTAGTTCATTTTTTCTTTTTTTGTTGTAAACTCTGCTTCTTCGCTGGTCTTCTGTTCTCCAGCACCGCCCTCTTGACTGTGGGAAGCCGGCTGTGACTTCCTGCTGTTCCACAGCTGGCACCCCACTGCTCATGTGCGAGATGTACTGCACTTTCACACTGGTCCCGCAACTCCTAGGGCATGAGACGTGTCCCAGGAGGCTGCGGGAGTGGGGGAGGGGGAAGCAAAACCTCGGCTTTTCTCACCTAGGGGGGAGGAGCAGAAGTGGGAGCGGGTACCTGTCAGAAAAAGGAACCCACTCCAAAAAATAAGTTGCTATAGCGGTAGAGGAGAGGGGAGGAGGATGGGCAGAACTTCACTTTTTAATCACAAATCTACAAATATTTGTAAATCTATAGCAGAAGGTCACCCAGTATTGGGATGGAAGGGATCACCTGTGCACCCAAAACATCTCACTAATGCTTTGGCAGTCTGATTGGCACCAGTTAGGTTCCTTATTCTGTCAGTAATTCCTCTGATAAATGTCACTCACAGACACTTCACTAGAGCTGATCATCAGCATCAACCTTCTGCTTTACACATTCAGGATGGCAAAAGGCAGGCTCAGAGCTCTGAGCAGAGCGACCTCGTGTGGTGAATATGCAGCATCACATGTGAGCTGAGGATGCTTTATCTATCTTTAACCAGCAGGGGTCAGTGCTGCTCATACAGTTTATTGTTTAAAAGTATTACCAATTAAAGCTAAAACAAAGAAAAAAAAAAATACAAATAATTATTGAATTTGTCCCTCATAAATAACTGCAATTATTACAACACAATTATTACAACATGTTTTTGCATATATTATGCTGCAATCAATCTTTTAAAAATCTGCAATGCAATGTTACAAATAATTATCCTATAAATACGATGAAATCAAACAGAAAAGTTTGTGAATATGTGATGGAAAAAAAGGGTTAAATGAATATGAACAAATAAAGTAATATAAAAGAAATAAATAAGAGTGTAGAAAAAAATTAAAGTAATGATAATAATTAAAAAAACATATAATATAAATATAATATATATATATATATATATATATATATATATATATATATATATATATATATATATATATATATATATATATATATATATATATATATATATATATATACGTATGAATAAATTTCATGAATAAATATATAATATAATAAATAAGCGTGTATAAAAAAATAAATATTTAAAATACTTAATAAATATAAAAATAACTATAAATAAGGGTGTATAAAATAATGAATAAAAATAAATAAGGGCGAGCTATTGATAATAGCAAAATACATCCTGGCTGCCATACCTCTATGTGCTTTCTATGCAAATTCAGTACCTTTTTTTTTTGCCAATATTATCATTTTCTTTTTGTGTGTTTATGGAAATAACTTAACCACTTGACAACTGAGTATTTAAACACCCCTCCTGCCCAGACCAATTTTCAGCTTTCGGTGCTCTCACATTTTGAATGCCAATTACTCAGTCATGTATTGCTGTACCCAAATTAATTTTTTATCCTTTTTTCCCCACAAATAGAGCTTTCTTTTAGTGGTATTTGACCACCTCTGGGTTTTTTATTTTTTGCGTTATAAATGAAAAAACACAGAAAATGTTGAAAAAAAACACATTTTTCTTTGTTTCTGTGATAAAAGTTTGCAAATTATTAATTTGTCTTCATACATTTTGGCCACAATTTATACTGCTACATATCTTTGGTAAAAATAACCCAAATTATTGGCTATTATTGGGTCTTTGTGAAAGCTAGAGAGTCTAAAAGCTGTGGTGCAAATCATACAAAATTTATCACATCTGATGCACCGGTGGCCGATCTCATTTCTTGAGACCCGAACAAGCCAGGAAAGTACAAATACACCCCAAATGACCCCCTTTTTTAACCACTTGCAAACTGGGCACTTAAACCCCCCTCAGTCCCAGACCAATTGTCAGCTTTCAGCGCTGATGCACTTTGAATGACAATTGCGCGGGCATACAACACTGTACCCAAATGAAATTTTTATCATTTTTTTCCCACAAATAGAGCTTTCTTTTGGTGGTATTTAGTTACAGCTCGGAGTTTTATTTTTTGCTAAACAAACAAAAAAAGATGCAAAAAAAAAATAAAAATAAATCATGTTTTAATAGTTTGTTATAAAATTTTGCAAACGGGTCATTTTTCTCCTTCATTGAAGTGCGCTGATTAGGCGGCACTGATAGGCTGCATTGGTGGGCACTGATGGGCTGCATTGGTGGGCACTGATAGGCTGCATTGGTGGGCACTGATAGGCTGCATTGGTGGGCACTGATAGGCTGCATTGGTGGGAACTGATAGGCTGCACTGGTGGGCACTGATAGGCATAGTTAAGGCGGCACTAATAGGCACAGATAAGGCGGCACCGATGGGCACAGATAAGGCGGCACTGATGGGCAAAGATGGGCACAGATAAGATAACACGGATGGGTGGCACGGATGGGTGGCACGGATGGGCACTGATAGGTACCACTGATAGATGGGACTGATGGGCACTGATAGGTGGCACTGATAGGTGGCTCTGATAGGTGGCACTGCTGGGCACTGATGGGCGGCACTGCTGGGCACTGATGGGCGGCACTGGGGTGCAGCACCTTTGAGGCAGATTGTGGGCACTGTGGGTGGCACTGTGGGTGGCACTGCTGGGTGGCACTGTGGGCACTGCTGGGTGGCACTATGGGCACTGCTGGGTGGCACTGACGGGGGGCACTTACTTTTTATTAGGGTGACACTGCAGGGGGCAGGTGGGCACTGGCAGGGGGCAGGTGGGCGCTTGCATTGCTGCCCGTGATCGGGACTGATGTCCCAATCACGGCCGCCGGTGATCGGCTTTTTTTTTTTCTAAATACTATCTGAATACTAGCCGATTACCGGCTCCGTTATGTCACCTGATCAGCTGTCATTGGCTGACAGCTGATCACGTGATAAGGGGTCGGGATCGACCCCTTGCACGGATCGGTGATCAGGCGAGTCTCATGGACTCGCCGATCACAGAGCGCGCCGCGCGCGCCCCTCAGGGGGCGCACAGGCCGCTCGTACACGGGACTACGTCAATAGCCGTAGTCCCGGAAAAGGAGATCCGCGCTGTAGCCGTCATTTGGCTATAGTGCGGATCTCAAGTGGTTAAAGTAGACATTCCAAGATATTTAGTAAGAGGCATGGTGAGCTTTTTGATGTTGTCATTTTTTCCCACAATTCTTTGCAATATTAAGATTTTTTATTTATTTTTATTTTTTCCCACTAAATTGTTATTGTAATAGGTTATTTCTCTCACTTGGCATGTGTATACCACAAATGATGCCCCAAAATAAATTCTGCTACTCCTCCTGAGTATTACCATACCACATGTGTGGGACTTTTCCACAGCCTTGCCACTTATAGAGGCCCAACATGCAGGGAGCACTATCAGGTGTTCTAGAAGCATAAATTACATATCTAACTTGTTGACTACCTATTACACTTTTGAAGGCCCTGGAGCACCAGGACAATGACATGTGACACTAACGTGGCACTGATGACAGATGGCACTAATACGTGCCACTGATGACACATGACACTGATGAAGATGGCACTAATATGTGGCACTGATGACAGATGCCACTTATACGTGGCACTGATGACACGTGGCACTAATACGTGGCACTGATGACACATGGCTCTAATACGTGGCACTGATGACAGATGGCACTAATACGTGGCACTGATGACAGATGGCACTAATACGTGGCACTGATGACATGTGACACTGATGACAGATGGCACTTATACATGGCACTGATGACAGATGCCACTGACGACAGGTGGAACTGGGGACAGATGGCACTGACGACAGGTGACACTGATGACAGGCGGCACTGGGGGCAGATGGCACTGACAGGTGGTAGTGGGGACAGATGGCAGTGGGGAGAGGTGGCAGTGGGGACAGATGGGCACTTTATTTTCATATTTTATATTTATTATTTATTTTTTCCCACTAACCGCTGCATCTCTGACTAAGCGGTTCATCTCTCCTTCCTCACACGCTGTCTCTGTGTGAGGAGGGAGAGCCGGTGATGAGAGATGATCTCATATGTTTACATATGAGATTATCTCTCATTGGACACGCCGATCACGCTGTAAACGGCCGCTGCGATTGGCCATTTACAGCAATCTGTGCCTTGGACACGGCCAGCACAGAACTTCCCGATGTGAGCTCGCGGGAGTGTGCATTGCGGAAGTAAACAGGAGGACGTTCAGGGACGCCCTCCCGGCAGTTAGTGTCCGCACTGTAGCTGTCTTTTGGCTATAGCGCTGGCGCAAAGTGGTTAAATATAAAAAAATAAGGGTTTGTAAATAAAACAATCACATTAAAATAATAATAAATATAAAAATAAAAAATTTAAATAAAAGGGTATAAAATAATAAATAAAAATCATATAATATATATAATATAAAATATACTTAATAAATAATAAAAAAATAGAGATAAATAATTATTGAATTTCTCCCTCATAAATAACTGCAATTATTACAACACAATTATTCCAACATGTTTTTACATATATTATGCTGCAATAATTTTTTTACAAAATCTGAAAATAAATAATTATACTATAAATAATTATCCTATAAATGTGATGAAATCAAGCAGAAAAGATTGTGAATATGTGATGTAACTTTTTGTTTATTGTCAATGTTATCATTTTCTTTTTGTGTGTTTATTTAAAAAACTTAAACACATTTCAAAAAATAAAAATAAATAAAGGTGTCTAAACACAAAAAAAGAAAAAGGATTAAATATAAGAAAAAATAAGGGTGTGTGTGTAAATAAAACAATCACTCACATATAAAAACAAATATAAATAAGAGTGCATAAAAATAATAAATATAATAATTAGTAAATATAGAAATAAAAATGTAAATAAAGGGGTATAAAATAATAAATAAAAACCTTAAATATACATTTTTATTTTATATTATATATATTATATTTATGTTTTTTATTGCCAATGATAACATTGGCATATAAAATAACATTGACATATAAAATAATAAAAACCTTAAATACAATATATAATATTTTATTTTCTATTTATTTTCTATTATATATATTATATTTATATTTTTTATTTATTATTATTATATTTTATATTTATATATTATTATATTTTTTAATTTTTTAATTTTTATTATTATTATTTATTATTATTTAGGCTGCTCTAGAATAAAAATGTAAATAAAGGGGTATAAAATAATAAATGAAAACCTTAAACATAATATTTTCTATTATATTTATGTTTTTTATTTTATAAAAAATATATATATATATTATTTATTTTTTTAAAGAAGGAAAAAAAAAAAGCGGGCTGTGTGGATTGGCCATATTTCCCCACGAGGCTTGAACTCATGGACAACACGACCAATCCAACAGCCCCACCGAGACGGCTTCTACCGTGAGGCGCCACCACTCCCGGCACTTATAAAATGTTACTCTCTTAATCTTGAAGCACGCATTCTCAGTGACGTCATCGGCTCAACACTGCCATCTACAGGTATTACTGAGAATTACACCCGCACGCTGCTGAGCAGCAGGGACGCTCTCTGCTCTATCAAACCTGTGTACAAGCTGTAACTCGGAAGGACCCTAGCGTTGCTTAGCAACCACCCGTCCTTGGCAACCGGAGTGCGACCATAGTAACCCACAGACTGCAACATGGCCGAGGGAGGGGAGCCGATCGTCAGACCTAGAAGGATCTTTATGAACAACCTGGATACGTACGCTGCCAGGAACATAGGAAAGGTGGGGGGGGGTGGGTTGGCATGTACAAAGCAGGCGCAAGTCAGGCGCTAATAGGAGTAAAGTAGGCGCAATCCGAGGTGTTAATATAGATAAAGTAGGCACAATTCTTTTTACTTTATTGAGTGGCATTTAGTTCACACCAGAATGCCGGGTTGGAAGCCGCACGTTTCCTGCACCACCTTCAAAACGCACTGCAGTTGCGATTTGCAGCGGGGTGTTAATATTATGTCATGAAATGCAGGTCACACGCGCAGGGCGCTCGCCTGCACCAGACTGCGTGCTACAGAAGTACTATGCCATCCGCTTGCTGTGCGTTTCCCTTAAAGGAGTGCATGAACTGCTTTTGGTGCAGTTCGGTGCAACTCAGTCCATTCTAAATGAATAGGCTAAAATCGCACACCGCACGTGAATGGCAGAGGAACGCTCAGTACGTTGTTGTGCGATTCCGTGGTGTGGACCGGCCCTTCACTCATCTGTATGCGGAGGCCGAGCTGCAATGCCACTTCATGTGAGCTCTGGTGCATTGCGGGAAAAATGCTCCAAGTCTGCGTTTTAAAAAAAATGAATATAAATAAGGGAGTATAAAAAAAAGGCAAAAATATATATTTGTGAATGCATTTAATGAATAAATATAAAAATAAATATGGGGGTATACAAATAATAAACAACAATATTATATATATTATATTTATGTTTTTTGCCAATGATAACATTGGCATATAAAATAACATTGACATATAAAATAATAAAAACCTTAAATACAATATATAATATTTTATTTTCTATTTATTTTCTATTATATATATTATATTTATATTTTTTATTTATTATTATTATATTTTATATTTATATATTATTATATTTTTTAATTTTTTAATTTTTATTATTATTATTTATTATTATTTAGGCTGCTCTAGAATAAAAATGTAAATAAAGAGGTATAAAATAATAAATGAAAACCTTAAACATAATATTTTCTATTTTCTATTATATTTATGTTTTTTATTTTATAAAAAATATATATATATATTATTTATTTTTTTAAAGAAGGAAAAAAAAAAAGCGGGCTGTGTGGATTGGCCATATTTCCCCACGAGGCTTGAACTCATGGACAACACGACCAATCCAACAGCCCCACCGAGACGGCTTCTACCGTGAGGCGCCACCGCTCCCGGCACTTATAATATGTTACTCTCTTGAAGCACGCATTCTCAGTGATGTCATCGGCTCAACACTGCCATCTACAGGTATTACTGAGAATTACACCCGCACGCTGCTGAGCAGCAGGGACGCTCTCTGCTCTATCAAACCTGTGTACAAGCTGTAACTCGGAAGGACCCTAGCGTCGCTTAGCAACCACCCGTCCTTGGCAACCGGAGTGCGACCATAGTAACCCACAGACTGCAAGGTATGTAGGGGGGGTCTGCACTACTGAGGGGGTCTGCATTGAGTGGGGGTCTGCTGCACTGAGGGGGGTCTGCACTACTAAGGGGGGTCCTGCACTGGGGGGGATCTCCAGCACTGAGGGGGGTCTGCACTACTAGGGGTTCTGCACTACTGAGGGGGGTCTGCTGCACTGAGAGGGGTCTGCACTACTGAGGGGGGTCTGCACTACTAAGGGGGGATCTCCAGCACTGAGGGGGGGTCCTGCACTACTGAGGGGGGTCTGCACTATTGAGGAGGGGGTCTGCTGCACTGAGGGGGTCTGCTGCACTGAGGGGGGTCTGCACTACTGAGGGGGGGTCTGCTGCACTGAGGGGGGTCTACACTACTGAGGGGGGTCTGCTGCACTGAGGGGGGTCTGCACTACTGAGGGGGGGTCTGCTGCACTGAGGGGGGTCCTGCACTACTGAGGGGGGTCTGCACTACATAGGGGGGTCTGCACTGAGGGGGAGTCTACATTTCTGTGGAGGGGGTCTGCACTACTGAGGGTGAGGGTCTGCACTACTGAGGGGGGGGTCCTGCACTACTGAGGGGGAGTCTACATTACTGTGGGGGGGTCTGCACTACTGAGGGGGAGGGTCTGTACTACTGTGGGGGGAGCCTGCACTACTGAAGGGGGGTCCTGCACTACTTTGGGGGTCTACACTACTGAGGGGGGTCTGCACTACTGAAGGGGTCTGCACTGCTGGGGGGGAGCCTGCACTGCTGGGGGGGTGTCTGCACAGAGGGGGGTCTGTCTGCACTACTGAGGGGGGTGTGTCCAATGCTGAGGGTGTCTGTAATAAAGGGGTGTCTGCACTGGGGGGTGTCTGTACTGCTGGGGGGTCCTGCACTGAGTGGGGGTCTCTGCACTACTGAGGGGGGTCTTCACTACTGAGGGGGTGGTCTGCACTGGGAGGTATTTGTACTGCTGGGGTGGTCCTGCTCTGAGGGGGGAGTCTAATGGGGGGGGGTGTCTGTACTAAGTGGGGTGTCTGCACTGCTGGGGGGTCTGTACTACTGAGGGGGGTGTCTGTACTGCTGGGGTTCTGCACTGAGGTAGGGGGTGTCTGTACTGCACTGATAGAGGTCAGCAATCTGTGTCCTTCAGGGGCTGCATACAGTATACTGCATACTTTGTTGTTCGAAATGAATATAAGCTGTTGCCTGGGTACTGTGCCACATGGGTGTGGTAATCTGCTGTTCAATGGCATTAGTTATTTTTTTTTGGGGGGGGGGCCCCATACAACATTTTGCTATGGGGCCCAGTGATTTCTAGTTACGCCCCTGCCAGGCGGTCTCCCATCCAGGTACTAACCAGGCCCGACCCTGCTTAGCATGCGAGATCAGACGAGATCGAGTGCATTCAGGGTGATGTGGCCGTAGGCTATCTTGCACCCTACTTACAACTCTCTTGACAAAAGCCAAGGTGGTCACCTCGGGCAATCGAGAGGAAAAATACAGCAGGTCGCCAAAGCCAACAACATAATGGAAAAAAACCCTACGGCACCTGGCATTCCCAGGCGGTCTCCCATCCAGGTACTAACCAGGCCCGACCCTGCTTAGCATCCGAGATCAGACGAGATCGAGCGCATTCAGGGTGATGTGGCCGTAGGCGATCTTGCACCCTACTTACAACTCTCTTGACAAAAGCCAAGGTGGTCACCTCGGGCAATCGAGAGGAAAAATACAGCAGGTCGCCAAAGCCAACAACATGATGGAAAAAAGCCTACGGCACCTAGTATTCCCAGGCGGTCTCCCATCCAGGTACTAACCAGGCCCGACCCTGCTTAGCATCCGAGATCACACGAGATCGAGCGCATTCAGGGTGATGTGGCCGTAGGCGATCTTGCACCCTACTTACAACTCTCTTGACAAAAGCCAAGGTGGTCACCTCGGGCAATCGAGAGGAAAAATACAGCAGGTCGCCAAAGCCAACAACATAATGGAAAAAAGCCTACGGCACCTGGTATTCCCAGGCGGTCTCCCATCCAGGTTCTAACCAGGCCCGACCCTGCTTAGCATCTGAGATCAGACGAGATCGAGCGCATTCAGGGTGATGTGGCCGTAGGCGATCCTGCTCCCTACTTACAACTCTCTTGACAAAAGCCAAGGTGGTCACCTCGGGCAATCGAGAGGAAAAATACAGCAGGTCGCCAAAGCCAACAACATAATGGAAAAAAGCCTACGGCACCTGGTATTCCCAGGCGGTCTCCCATCCAGGTTCTAATCAGGCCCGACCCTGCTTAGCATCTGAGATCAGACGAGATCGAGCGCATTCAGGGTGATGTGGCCGTAGGCGATCCTGCTCCCTACTTACAACTCTCTTGACAAAAGCCAAGGTGGTCACCTCGGGCAATCGAGAGGAAAAATACAGCAGGTCGCCAAAGCCAACAACATAATGGAAAAAAGCCTACGGCACCTGGTATTCCCAGGCGGTCTCCCATCCAGGTACTAAGCAGGCCCGACCCTGCTTAGCATCCGAGATCAGACGAGATCGAGCGCATTCAGGCTGATGTGACCGTAGGCGGTCTTGCACCCTACTTACAACTCTCTTGACAAAAGCCAAGGTGGTCACCTCGGGCAATCGAGAGGAAAAATACAGCAGGTCGCCAAAGCCAACAACATAATGGAAAAAAGCCTACGGCACCTGGTATTCCCAGGCGGTCTCCCATCCAGGTACTAACCAGGCCCGACCCTGCTTAGCATCCGAGATCAGACGAGATCGAGCGCATTCAGGGTGATGTGGCCGTAGGCGATCCTGCACCCTACTTACAACTCTCTTGACAAAAGCCAAGGTGGTCACCTCGGGGAATGGAGAGAAAAAATACAGCAGGTCGCCAAAGCCAACAACATAATGGAAAAAATCCTACAGCACCTGGTATTCCCAGGCGGTCTCCCATCCAGGTACTAACCAGGCCCAACCCTGCTTAGCATCCGAGATCAGACGGGATCGAGCGCATTCAGGGTGATGTGGCCGTAGGTAATCTTGCACCCTACTTACAACTCTCTTGACAAAAGCCAAGGTGGTCACCTCGGGCAATCGAGAGGAAAAATACAGCAGGTTGCCAAAGCCAACAACATAATGGAAAAAAGCCTACGGCACCTGGTATTCCCAGGCGGTCTCCCATCAAGGTACTAACCAGGCCAGACCCTGCTTAGCATCCGAGATCAGACAAGATCGAGCGCATTCAGGGTGATGTGGCCGTAGGAGAACCTGCACCCTACTTACAACTCTCTTGACAAAAGCCAAGGTGGTCACCTCGGGCAATGGAGAGGAAAAATACAGCAGGTCGCCAAAGCCAACAACATAATGGAAAAAATCCTACAGCACCTGGTATTCCCAGGCGGTCTCCCATCCCGGTACTAACCAGGCCCGACCCTGCTTAGCATCCGAGATCAGACGAGATCGAGCGCATTCAGGGTGATGTGGCCGTAGGCGACCTTGCACCCTACTTACAACTCTCTTGACAAAAGCCAAGGTGGTCACCTCGGGCAATCGAGAGGAAAAATACAGCAGGTCGCCAAAGCCAACAACATAATGGAAAAAAGCCTACGGCACCTGGTATTCCCAGGCGGTCTCCCATCCAGGTACTAAGCAGGCCCGACCCTGCTTAGCATCCGAGATCAGACGAGATCGAGCGCATTCAGGCTGATGTGACCGTAGGCGGTCTTGCACCCTACTTACAACTCTCTTGACAAAAGCCAAGGTGGTCACCTCGGGCAATCGAGAGGAAAAATACAGCAGGTCGCCAAAGCCAACAACATAATGGAAAAAAGCCTACGGCACCTGGTATTCCCAGGCGGTCTCCCATCCAGGTACTAACCAGGCCCGACCCTGCTTAGCATCCGAGATCAGACGAGATCGAGCGCATTCAGGGTGATGTGGCCGTAGGCGATCCTGCACCCTACTTACAACTCTCTTGACAAAAGCCAAGGTGGTCACCTTGGGCAATGGAGAGGAAAAATACAGCAGGTCGCCAAAGCCAACAACATAATGGAAAAAATCCTACAGCACCTGGTATTCCCAGGCGGTCTCCCATCCAGGTACTAACCAGGCCCAACCCTGCTTAGCATCCGAGATCAGACGGGATCGAGCGCATTCAGGGTGATGTGGCCGTAGGTAATCTTGCACCCTACTTACAACTCTCTTGACAAAAGCCAAGGTGGTCACCTCGGGCAATCGAGAGGAAAAATACAGCAGGTTGCCAAAGCCAACAACATAATGGAAAAAAACCTACGGCACCTGGTATTCCCAGGCGGTCTCCCATCCAGGTACTAACCAGGCCAGACCCTGCTTAGCATCTGAGATCAGACAAGATCGAGCACATTCAGGGTGATGTGGGCGTAGGCGATCTTGCATCCTACTTACAACTCCCTTGACAAAAGCCAAGGTGGTCACCTCGGGCAATGGAGAGGAAAAATACAGCAGGTCGCCAAAGCCAACAACATAATGGAAAAAAGCCTATGGCACCTGGTGTTCCCAGGTGGTCTCCCATCCAGGTACTAACCAGGCCCGACCCTGCTTAGCATCCGAGATCAGACGAGATCGAGCGCATTCCGGGTGATGTGGCAATAAGCAATCTTGCACCCTACTTACAACTCTCTTGACAAAAGCCAAGGTGGTCACCTCGGGCAATCGAAAGGAAAAATACAGCAGGTCGCCAAAGCCAACAACATAATGGAAAAAAGCCTACGGCACCTGGTATTCCCAGGCGGTCTCCCATCCAGGTACTAACCAGGCCCGACCCTGCTTAGAATCCGAGATCAGACGAGATGGAGCGCATTCAGGGTGATGAGGCCGTAGGCGATCTTGCATCCTACTTACAACTCTCTTGACAAAAGCCAAGGTGGTCACCTCGGGCAATAGAGAGGAAAAATACAGCAGGTCGCCAAAGCCAACAACATAATGGAAAAAAGCCTACGGCACCTGGTATTCCCAGGCGGTCTCCCATCCAGGTACTAACCGGGCCCAACCCTGCTTAGCATCCGAGATCAGATGAGATCGAGCGCATTCAGGATGATGTGGCCGTAGGTGATCTTGCCCCCTACTTACAACTCTCTTGACAAAAGCCAAGGTGGTCACCTCGGGCAATCGAGAGGAAAAATACAGCAGGTCGCCAAAGCCAACAACATAATGGAAAAAAGCCTACGGCACCTGGTATTCCCAGGCGGTCTCCCATCCAGGTACTAACCAGGCCCGACCCTGCTTAGCATCCGAGACCAGATGAGATCGAGCGCATTCAGGGTGATGTGGCTGTAGGCGATCTTGCACCCTACTTACAACTCTCTTGACAAAAGCCAAGGTGGTCACCTCGGGCAATAGAGAGGAAAAATACAGCAGGTCGCCAAAGCCAACAACATAATGGAAAAAAGCCTACGGCACCTGGTATTCCCAGGCAGTCTCCCATCCAGGTACTAACCGAGCCCAACCCTGCTTAGCATCCGAGATCAGATGAGATCGAGCGCATTCAGGATGATGTGGCCGAAGGTGATCTTGCCCCCTACTTACAACTCTCTTGACAAAAGCCAAGGTGGTCACCTCGGGCAATCGAGAGGAAAAATACAGCAGGTCGCCAAAGCCAACAACATAATGGAAAAAAGCCTACGGCACCTGGTATTCCCAGGCGGTCTCCCATCCAGGTACTAACCAGGCCCGACCCTGCTTAGCATCCGACGTCAGACGAGATCGAGCGCATTCAGGGTGATGTGGCCGTAGGCGATCTTGCACCCTACTTACAACTCTCTTGACAAAAGCCAAGGTGGTCACCTCGGGCAATCGAGAGGAAAAATACTGCAGGTCGCCAAAGCCAACAACATAATGGCAAAAAGCCTACGGCACCTAGTATTCCCAGGCGGTCTCCCATCCAGGTACTAACCAGGCCCGACCCTGCTTAGCATCCGAGATCAGACGAGATCGAGCGCATTCAGGGTGATGTGGCTGTAGGCGATCTTGCACCCTACTTACAACTCTCTTGACAAAAGCCAAGGTGGTCACCTCGGGCAATCGAGAGAGAAATACAGCAGGTCGCCAAAGCCAACAACATAATGGAAAAACGCCCACGGCACCTGGTATTCCCAGGCGGTCTCCCATCCAGGTACTAACCAGGCCCGACCCTGCTTAGCATCCAAGATCAGACTAGATCAAGCGCATTCAGGGTGATGTGGCCGTAGGCGATCTTGCATCCTACTTACAACTCTCTTGACAAAAGCCAAGGTGGTCACCTCGGGCAATCGAGAGGAAAAATACAGCAGGTCGCCAAAGCCAACAACATAATGGAAAAAAGCCTACGGCACCTGGTATTCCCAGGCGGTCTCCCATTCAGGTACTAACCAGGCCCGACCCTGCTTAGCATCCGAGATCAGACGAGATCGAGTGCATTCAGGGCTATATGGCTGTAGGCGATCTTGCACCCTACTTACAACTCTCTTGACAAAAGCCAAGGTGGTCACCTCGGGCAATCGAGAGGAAAAATACAGCAGGTCGCCAAAGCCAACAACATAATAGAAAAAAGCCTACGGCACCTGGTATTCCCAGGCGGTCTCCCATCCAGGTACTAACCAGGCCCGACCCTGCTTAGCATCCGAGATCAGACGAGATCAAGCGCATTCAGGGTGATGTGGCCGTAGGCGATCTGGCACCCTACTTACAACTCTCTTGACAAAAGCCAAGGTGGTCACCTCGGGCAATCGAGAGGAATAAAACAACAGGTCGCCAAAGCCAACACCATAATGTAAAAAAGCCTACGGCACCTGGTATTCCCAGGCGGTCTCCCATCCAGGTACCAACCAGGCCCAACCCTGCTTAGCATAACGAGATTGAGCACATTCAGGGTGATGTGGCCGTAGGCGATCTTGCACCCTACTTACAACTCTCTTGACAAAAGCCAAGGTGGTCACCTCGGGCAATCGAGAGGAAAAATATAGCAGGTCGCCAAAGCCAACAACATAATGGAAAAAAACCTACGGCACCTGGTATTCCCAGGCGGTCTCCCATCCAGGTACTAACCAGGACCGACCCTGCTTAGCATCCGAGATCAGACGAGAAATCGAGTGCATTCAGGGTGATGCGGCTCTAGGCGATCTTGCACCCTACTTACAACTCTCTTGACAAAAGCCAAGGTGGTCACCTCGGGCAATCGAGAGGAAAAATATAGCAGGTCGCCAAAGCCAACAACATAATGGAAAAAAGCCTACGGCACCCGGTATTCCCAGGCGGTCTCCCATCCAGGTACTAACCAGGCCCGACCCTGCTTAGCATCCGAGATCAGACGAGATCGAGCGCATTCAGGGTGATGTGGCCGTAGGCGATCTTGCACCCTACTTACAACTCTCTTGACAAAAGCCAAGGTGGTCACCTCGGGCAATCGAGAGGAAAAATACAGCAGGTCGCCAAAGCCAACAACATAATGGAAAAAAGCCTACGGCACCTGGTATTCCCAGGCGGTCTCCCATCCAGGTACTAACCAGGCCCGACCCTGCTTAGCATCCGAGATCAGATGAGATCGAGCGCATTCAGGATGATGTGGCCGTAGGCGATCTTGCACCCTACTTACAACTCTTTTGACAAAAGCCAAGGTGGTCACCTCGGGCAATCGAGAGGAAAAATACAGCAGGTCGCCAAAGCCAACAACATAATGGAAAAAAGCCTACGGCACCTGGTATTCCCAGGCGGTCTCCCATCCAGGTACTAACCTGGCCCGACCCTGCTTAGCATCCGAGATCAGACGAGATCGAGCGCATTCAGGGTGATGTGGCTGTAAGCGATCTTGCACCCTACTTACAACTCTCTTGACAAAAGCCAAGGTAGTCACCTCGGGCAATCGAGAGGAAAAATACAGCAGGTCGCAAAAGCCAACAACATAATGGAAAAAAGCCTACGGCACCTGGTATTCCCAGGCGGTCTCCCATCCAGGTACTAACCAGGCCCGACCCTGCTTAGCATCCGAGATCAGATGAGATCGAGCGCATTCAGGGTGATGTGGCCATAGGCGATCTTGCACCCTACTTACAACTCTCTTGACAAGAGCCAAGGTGGTCACCTCGGGCAATAGAGAGGAAAAATACAGCAGTTCGCCAAAGCCAACAACATAATGGAAAAAAGCCTACGGCAACTAGTATTCCCAGGCGGTCTCCCATCCAGGTACTAACCAGGCCCGACCCTGCTTAGCATCCGACGACAGACAAAATCGAGCGCATTCAGGGTGATGTGGCTGTAGGCGATCTTGCACCCTACTTACAACTCTCTTGACAAAAGCCAAGGTGGTCACCTCGGGCAATCGAGAGGAAAAATACAGCAGGTCGCCAAAGCCAACAACATAATGGAAAAAAGTCTACGGCACCTGGTATTCCCAGGCGGTCTCCCACCCAGGTACCAACCAGGCCCGACCCTGCTTAGCATACGAGATCGAGCGCATTCAGGGTGATTTGGCTGTAGGCGATCTTGCACCATACTTACAACTCTCTTGACAAAAGCCAAGGTGGTCACCTCAGGCAATCGAGAGGAAAAATATAGCAGGTCGCCAAAGCCAACAACATAATGGAAAAAAGCCTACGGCACCCGGTATTCCCAGGCGGTCTCCCATCCAGGTACTAACCAGGCCCGACCCTGCTTAGCATCCGAGATCAGACGAGATCGAGCGCATTCAGGGTGATGTGGCCGTAGGCGATCTTGCACCCTACTTACAACTCTCTTGACAAAAGCCAAGGTGGTCACCTCGGGCAATCGAGAGGAAAAATACAGCAGGTCGCCAAAGCCAACAACATAATGGAAAAAAGCCTACGGCACCTGGTATTCCCAGGCGGTCTCCCATCCAGGTACTAACCAGGCCCGACCCTGCTTAGCATCCGAGATCAGATGAGATCGAGCGCATTCAGGATGATGTGGCCGTAGGCGATCTTGCACCCTACTTACAACTCTTTTGACAAAAGCCAAGGTGGTCACCTCGGGCAATCGAGAGGAAAAATACAGCAGGTCGCCAAAGCCAACAACATAATGGAAAAAAGCCTACGGCACCTGGTATTCCCAGGCGGTCTCCCATCCAGGTACTAACCTGGCCCGACCCTGCTTAGCATCCGAGATCAGACGAGATCGAGCGCATTCAGGGTGATGTGGCTGTAAGCGATCTTGCACCCTACTTACAACTCTCTTGACAAAAGCCAAGGTAGTCACCTCGGGCAATCGAGAGGAAAAATACAGCAGGTCGCAAAAGCCAACAACATAATGGAAAAAAGCCTACGGCACCTGGTATTCCCAGGCGGTCTCCCATCCAGGTACTAACCAGGCCCGACCCTGCTTAGCATCCGAGATCAGATGAGATCGAGCGCATTCAGGGTGATGTGGCCATAGGCGATCTTGCACCCTACTTACAACTCTCTTGACAAGAGCCAAGGTGGTCACCTCGGGCAATAGAGAGGAAAAATACAGCAGTTCGCCAAAGCCAACAACATAATGGAAAAAAGCCTACGGCAACTAGTATTCCCAGGCGGTCTCCCATCCAGGTACTAACCAGGCCCGACCCTGCTTAGCATCCGACGACAGACAAAATCGAGCGCATTCAGGGTGATGTGGCTGTAGGCGATCTTGCACCCTACTTACAACTCTCTTGACAAAAGCCAAGGTGGTCACCTCGGGCAATCGAGAGGAAAAATACAGCAGGTCGCCAAAGCCAACAACATAATGGAAAAAAGTCTACGGCACCTGGTATTCCCAGGCGGTCTCCCACCCAGGTACCAACCAGGCCCGACCCTGCTTAGCATACGAGATCGAGCGCATTCAGGGTGATTTGGCTGTAGGCGATCTTGCACCATACTTACAACTCTCTTGACAAAAGCCAAGGTGGTCACCTCAGGCAATCGAGAGGAAAAATATAGCAGGTCGCCAAAGCCAACAACATAATGGAAAAAAGCCTACGGCACCCGGTATTCCCAGGCGGTCTCCCATCCAGGTACTAACCAGGCCCGACCCTGCTTAGCATCCGAGATCAGACGAGATCGAGCGCATTCAGGGTGATGCGGCCGTAGGCGATCTTGCACCCTACTTACAACTCTCTTGACAAAAGCCAAGGTGGTCACCTCGGGCAATCGAGAGGAAAAATACAGCAGGTTGCCAAAGCCAACAACATAATGGAAAAAAGCCTACGGCACCTGGTATTCCCAGGCGGTCTCCCAACCAGGTACTAACCAGGCCTGACCCTGCTTAGCATCCGAGATCAGATGAGATCGAGCGCATTCAGGATGATGTGGCCGTAGGCGATCTTGCACCCTACTTACAACTCTCTTGACAAAAGCCAAGGTGGTCACCTCGGGCAATCGAGAGGAAAAATACAGCAGGTCGCCAAAGCCAACAACATAATGGAAAAAAGCCTACGGCACCTGGTATTCGCAGGCGGTCTCCCATCCAGGTACTAACCAGGCCCGACCCTGCTTAGCATCCGAGATCAGACAAGATCGAGCGCATTCAGGGTGATGTGGCCATAGGCAATCTTGTGCCCTACTTACAACTCTCTTGACAAAAGCCAAGGTGGTCACCTCGGGCAATCGAGAGGAAAAATACAGCAGGTCGCCAAAGCCAACAACATAATGGAAAAAAGCCTACGGCACCTGGTATTCCCAGGTGGTCTCCCATCCAGGTACTAACCAGGCCCGACCCTGCTTAGCATCCGAGATCAGACAAGATCGAGCGCATTCAGGGTGATGTGGCCGTAGGCGATCTTGCACCCTACTTACAACTCTCTTGACAAAAGCCAAGGTGGTTACCTCGGGCAATCGAGAGGAAAAATACCACAGGTCGCCAAAGCCAACAACATAATGGAAAAAAGCCTACGGCACCTGGTATTCCCAGGCGGTCTCCCATCCAGGTACTAATCATGCCCGACCCTGCTTAGCATCCGAGATCAGACGAGATCGAGCGTATTCAGGGTGATGTGGCCGTAGGCGATCTTGCACCCTACTTACAACTCTCTTGACAAAAGCCAAGGTGGTCACCTCGGGCAATCGAGAGGAAAAATACAGCAGGTTGCCAAAGCCAACAACATAATGGAAAATAGCCTATGGCACTTGGTATTCCCAGGCGGTCTCCCATCCAGTTACTAACCAGGCCCGACCCTGCATAGCATCCGAGATCAGACGAGATCTAGCGCATTCAGGGTGATGTGGCCGTAGGCGATCTTGCACCCTACTTACAACTCTCTTGACAAAAGCCAAGGTGGTCACCTCGGGGAATCGAAAGGAAAAATACAGCAGGTCGCCAAAGCCAACAACATAATGGAAAAAGCCTACGGCACCTGGTATTCCCAGGCGGTCTCCCATCCAGTTACTAACCAGGTCCGACCCTGCATAGCATCCGAGATCAGTCGAGATCTAGAGCATTCAGGGTGATGTGGCCGTAGGCGATCTTGCACCCTACTTACAATTCTCTTGACAAAAGCCAAGGTGGTCACCTCGGGCAATCGAGAGGAAAAATACAGCAGGTCGCCAAAGCCAACAACATAATGGAAAAAAGCCTACGGCACCTGGTATTCCCAGGCGGTCTCCCATCCAGGTACTAACCAGGCCCGACCCTGCTTAGCATCCGAGATCAGATGAGATCGAGCGCATTAAGGGTGATGTGGCCGCAGGCGATCTTGCACCCTACTTACAACTCTCTTGACAAAAGCCAAGGTGGTCACCTCGGGCAATCGAGAGGAAAAATACAGCAGGTCGCCAAAGCCAACAACATAATGGAAAAAAGCCTACGGCACCTGGTATTCCCAAGTGGTCTCCCATCCAGGTACTAACCAGGCCCGACCCTGCTTAGCATCCGAGATCAGACGAGATTGAGCGCATTAAGGGTGATGTGGCCGTAGGCGATCTTGCACCCTACTTACAACTCTCTTGACAAAAGCCAAGGTGGTCACCTCGGGCAATCGAGAGGAAAAATACAGCAGGTCGCCAAAGCCAACAACATAATGGAAAAAAGCCTACGGCACCTGGTATTTCCAGGCGGTCTCCCATCCAGGTACTAACCAGGCCCGACCCTGCTTAGCATCCGAGATCAGACGAGATCGAGCGCATTCAGGGTGATGTGGCCGTAGGCAATCTTGCAACCTACTTGCAACCTACTTGCAACCTTCTTGCAACCTTCTTGCAACCTTCTTGCAACCTACTTGCAACCTACTTGCAACCTACTTGCAACCTACTTACAACCTACTTACAACTCTCTTGACAAAAACCAAGGTGGTCACCTCGGGCAAGCGAGAGGAAAAATACAGCAGGTCGCCAAAGCCAACAACATAATGGAAAAAAGCCTACGGCACCTGGTATTCCCAGGCGGTCTCCCATCCAGGTACTAACCAGGCCCGACCCTGCTTAGCATCCGAGATCAGACGAGATCAAGCGCATTCAGGGTGATGTGGCCATAAGCGATCTTGCACCCTACTTACAACTCTCTTGACAAAAGCCAAGGTGGTCACCTCAGGCAATCGAGAGGAAAAATACAGCAGGTCGCCAAAGCCAACAACATAATTGAAAAAAGCCTACGGCACCTGGTATTCCCAGGCGGTCTCCCATCCAGGTACTAACCAGGCCCGACCCTGCTTAGCACCCGAGATCAGACGAGATCGAGCGCATTCAGGGTGATGTGGCCATAGGCAATCTGGCACCCTACTTACAACTCTCTTGACAAAAGCCAAGGTGGTCACCTCGGGCAATCGAGAGGAAAAATACAGCAGGTCGCCAAAGCCAACAACATAATGGAAAAAAGCCTACGGCACCTGGTATTCCCAGGCGGTCTCCCATCCAGGTACTAACCAGGCCCGACCCTGCTTAGCATCCGAGATCAGACGAGATCGAGCGCATTCAGGGTGATGTGGCCGTAGGTGATCTTGCACCCTACTTACAACTATCTTGACAAAAGCCAAGGTGGTCACCTCGGGCAATCGAGAGGAAAAATACAGCAGGTCGCCAAAGCCAACAACATAATGGAAAAAAGCCTACAGCACCTGGTATTCACAGGCGGTCTCCCATCCATGTACTAACCAGGCCTGACCCTGCTTAGCATCCAAGATCAGACGAGATCGAGCGCATTCAGGGTGACGTGGCCGTAGGCGATCTTGCACCCTACTTACAACTCTCTTGACAAAAGCCAAGGTGGTCACCTCGGGGAATCGAAAGGAAAAATACAGCAGGTCGCCAAAGCCAACAACATAATGGAAAAAGCCTACGGCACCTGGTATTCCCAGGCGGTCTCCCATCCAGTTACTAACCAGGTCCGACCCTGCATAGCATCCGAGATAAGACGAGATCGAGCGCATTCAGGGTGATGCGGCCGTAGGCAATCTTACACCTTACTTACAACTCTCTTGACAAAAGCCAAGGTGGTCACCTCGGGCAATCGAGAGGAAAAATACAGCAGGTCGCCAAAGCCAACAACATAATGGAAAAAAGCCTACAGCACCTGGTATTCACAGGCGGTCTCCCATCCAGGTACTAACCAGGCCCGACCCTGCTTAGCATCCGAGATCAGACGAGATCGAGTGCCTTCAGGGTGATGTGGCCGTAGGCGATCTTGCACCCTACTTACAACTCTCTTGACAAAAGCCAAGGTGGTCACCTCGGGCAATCGAGAGGAAAAATACAGCAGGTCGCCAAAGCCAACAACATAATGGAATAAAGCCTACAGCACCTGGTATTCCCAAGCGGTCTCCCATCCAGGTACTAACCAGGCCCGACCCTGCTTAGCATCCGAGATTAGACGAGATCGAGCGCATTCAGGGTGATGTGGCCGTAGGCAATCTTGCACCCTACTTACAACTCTCTTGACAAAAGCCAAGGTGGTCACCTCAGGCAATCGAGATAAAAAATACAGCAGGTCGCCAAAGCCAACAACATAATGGAAAAAAGCCTACGGCACATGGTATTCCCAGGCGGTCTCCCATCCAGGTACTAACCAGGCCCGACCCTGCTTAGCATCCGAAATCAGACGAGATCGAGCGCATTCAGGGTGATGTGGCTGTAGGCGATCTTGCACCCTACTTACAACTCTCTTGACAAAAGCCAAGGTGGTCACCTCGGGCAATCGAGAGGAAAAATACAGCAGGTCGCCAAAGCCAACAACATAATGGAATAAAGCCTACAGCACCTGGTATTCCCAAGCGGTCTCCCATCCAGGTATTAACCAGGCCCGACCCTGCTTAGCATCCGAGATCAGACGAGATCGAGCGCATTCAGGGTGATGTGGCCGTAGGAAATCTTGCATCCTACTTACAACTCTCTTGACAAAAGCCAAGGTGGTCACCTCAGGCAATCGAGAGGAAAAATACAGCAGGTCACCAAAGCCAACAACATAATGGAAAAAAGCCTACGGCACATGGTATTCCCAGGCGGTCTCCCATCCAGGTACTAACCAGGCCCGACCCTGCTTAGCATCCGAGATCAGACGAGATCGAGCGCATTCAGGGTGATGTGGCTGTAGACGATCTTGCACCCTACTTACAACTCTCTTGACAAAAGCCAAGGTGGTCACCTCGGGCAATCGAGAGGAAAAATACAGCAGGTCGCCAAAGCCAACAACATAATGGAAAAAAGCCTACGGCACCTGGTATTCCCAGGCGCTCTCCCATCCAGGTACTAACCAGGCCCGACCCTGCTTAGCATCCGAGATCAGACGAGATCGAGCGCATTCAGGGTGATGTGGCCGTAGGCGATCTTGCACCCTACTTACAACTCTCTTGACAAAAGCCAAGGTGGTCACCTCAGGCAATCGAGAGGAAAAATACAGCAGGTCGCCAAAGCCAACAACATAATGGAAAAAAGCCTACGGCACATGGTATTCCCAGGCGGTCTCCCATCCAGGTACTAACCAGGCCCGACCCTGCTTAGCATCCGAGATCAGACGAGATTGAGCGCATTCAGGGTGATGTGGCCGTAGGCAATCTTTGCACCCTACTTACAACTCTCTTGACAAATGCCAAGGTGGTCATCTCGGGCAATCGAGAGGAAAAATACAGCAGGTCGCCAAAGCCAACAACATAATGGAAAAAAGCCTACGGCACCTGGTATTCCCAGGCGGTCTCCCATCCAGGTACTAACCAGGCCCGACAATGCTTAGCATCCGAGATCAGATGAGATCGAGCGCTTTCAGGGTGATGTGGCCGTAGGCGAGCTTGCACCCTACTTACAACTCTCTTGACAAAAGCCAAGGTGGTCACCTCTGGCAATCGAGAGGAAAAATACAGCAGGTCGCCAAAGCCAACAAAATAATGGAAAAAAGCCTACGGCACCTGGTATTCCCAGGCGGTCTCCCATCCAAGTACTAACCAGGCCTGACCCTGCTTAGCATCCGAGATCAGACGAGATCGAGTGCATTCAGGGTGATGTGGCCGTAGGCGAACTTGCACCCTACTTACAACTCTCTTGACAAAAGCCAAGGTGGTCACCTCGGGCAATCGAGAGGAAAAATACAGCAGGTCGCCAAAGCCAACAAAATAATGGAAAAAAGCCTACGGCACCTGGTATTCCCAGGCGGTCTCCCATTCAAGTACTAACCAGGCCCGACCCTGCTTATCATCCGAGATCAGACGAGATCGAGCGCATTCAGGGTGATGTGGCCGTAGGTGATCTTGCACCCTACTTACAACTCTCTTGACAAAAGCCAACGTGGTCACCTCGGGCAATCGAGAGGAAAAATACAGCAGGTCGCCAAAGCCAACAACATAAATGAAAAAAGCCTACGGCACCTGGTATTCCCAGGCAGTCTCCCATCCAGGTACTAACCAAGCCCGACCCTGCTTAGCATCCGAGATCAGATGAGATCGAGCGCATTCAGTGTGATGTGGCCGTAAGCGATCTTGCACCCTACTTACAACTCTCTTGACAAAAGCCAAGGTGGTCACCTCGGGCAATGGAGAGGAAAAATACAGCAGGTCGCCAAAGCCAACAACATAATGGAAAAAAGCCTACGGCACCTGGTATTCCCAGGCGGTCTCCCATCCAGGTACTAACAAGGCCCGACCCTGCTTAGCATGCGAGATCAGATGAGATCGAGCGCATTCAGGGTGATGTGGCCGTAGGCGATCTTGCACCCTACTTACAACTCTCTTGACAAAAGCCAAGGTGGTCACCTCGGGCAATCGAGAGGGAAAATACAGCAGGTCGCCAAAGCCAACAACATAAATGAAAAAAGCCTACGGCACCTGGTATTCCCAGGCGGTCTCCCATCCAGGTACTAACCAGGCCCGACCCTACTTAGCATCCGAGATCAGACGAGATCGAGCGCATTCAGGGTGATGTGGCCGTAGGCGATCTTGCACCCTACTTACAACTCTCTTGACAAAAGCCAAGGTGGTCACCTCGGGTAGTGATGGCCGAACGGTTCGCCCGGCGGTCGTTTCGCGGCGAATTTCCGACTTTCGCCGTCCGCGGGTTCGAACGCCTTTTTCCGTCGTTCGCCCCGGCGGACTTACGTGTTTAATGTATACAAGAACTTTAACCTTTCGTGACACGTTTATCATGTGTTACAGGACAACCAATTGAGACATGACAGCTCATGGACACTTGGACATTCCCCCTAACCTATAAATACACCCGATCCGGTGGCCATTTTACATTCTTTCTTCTGTCACTGTAGGGAAAGGATCCTGTGTGGAGTAGGGACAGAGAAAACGCTAGCTATTTGGTACACAAAAGTTCTTTTCAGGACTGGTATAGGTGTTAGGTCAGCAGCCTGAGTTTCTTTTGTCAGTTTAGATAAAGGGACAGAGCGCTGTATGCTGCTATTTTAGGGACAGCTCAGCCAGATTAGTCTTTCTTCATCATCATCATCATCATCATCATTAGCTGTTACTATCAGGTCCACAAAAGAGCTGTTCCAGCTAATCGTTCCAGCCTACTCTTTTTTGCCAATTTGTATAGGGACAGGCAGGAAGCAGTGTGTCAGGCAGTGAGGATAATTTTAAAGACTTGCTGTTACTATTAGTTCCACAAAGGTTCTTTTCAGGACTGGTATCAGTGGTACGGTAATAGGCTTGTACACGTATAATATTCTTTCTTCCAAATATAGAAAGAATATTATACTTGACTGCTGCCCTTCTGCTGCAGTCTGCTAATCATTCACAACTCACTTGTTCCACAAAAGTTCTTATAAGGACTGGTAACTTGGTCTGTCTAGGGTGCTACGGTACATAGGCTTGGGTGCGGTACAGTCTGCTGTTCTGTAAGGACCGCTATCGGTCCACAATAGATAGGGTTGCCGTGCACTACTGCTGACCGCTGCCCTATACTGCAGCAGTCCTTCAGCGGTATAGGGACTGACGCACAGTCTGCTAAACACTAATACACAACCTGCTTGGTCCACAAAAGTTCTTATAAGGACTGGTAACTTGGTATAGGGTGCTATGGTACATAGGCCTGAGTGCGTTACAGTCTGCTGTTCTGTAAGGACCGCTATAGGTCCACAATACATAGGGTTGACGTGCACTACTGCTGACCGCTGCCCTATACTGCAGCAGTCCTTCAGCGGTATAGGGACTGACGCACAGTCTGCTAAACACTAACACACAACCTGCTTGGTCCACAAAAGTTCTTATAAGGACTGGTAACTTGGTATAGGGTGCTACGGTACATAGGCCTGAGTGCAGTACAGTCTGCTGTTCTGTAAGGACTGCTATCGGTCCACAATACATAGGGTTGCCGTGCACTACTGCTGACCGCTGCCCTATACTGCAGCAGTCCTTCAGCGGTATAGGGACTGACGCACAGTCTGCTAAACACTAATACACAACCTGCTTGGTCCACAAAAGTTCTTATAAGGACTGGTAACTTGGTATAGGGTGCTACGGTACATAGGCCTGAGTGCGTTACAGTCTGCTGTTCTGTAAGGACCGCTATCGGTCCACAATACATAGGGTTGCCGTGCACTACTGCTGACCGCTGCCCTATACTGCAGCAGTCCTTCATTGGTATAGGGACTGACGTACAGTCTGCTAATCACTAACACACAACCTGCTTGGTCCACAAAAGTTCTTATAAGGACTGGTAACTTGGTATAGGGTGCTACGGTACATAGGCCTGAGTGCGTTACAGTCTGCTGTTCTGTAAGGACCGCTATCGGTCCACAATACATAGGGTTGCCGTGCACTACTGCTGACCGCTGCCCTATACTGCAGCAGTCCTTCATTGGTATAGGGACTGACGTACAGTCTGCTAATCACTAACACACAACCTGCTTGGTCCACAAAAGTTCTTATAAGGACTGGTAACTTGGTATAGGGTGCTACGGTACATAGGCCTGAGTGCGTTACAGTCTGCTGTTCTGTAAGGACCGCTATCGGTCCACAATACATAGGGTTGCCGTGCACTACTGCTGACCGCTGCCCTATACTGCAGCAGTCCTTCAGCGGTATAGGGACTGACGCACAGTCTGCTAAACACTAACACACAACCTGCTTGGTCCACAAAAGTTCTTATAAGGACTGGTAACTTGGTATAGGGTGCTACGGTACATAGGCCTGAGTGCGTTACAGTCTGCTGTTCTGTAAGGACCGCTATCGGTCCACAATACATAGGGTTGCCGTGCACTACTGCTGACCGCTGCCCTATACTGCAGCAGTCCTTCATTGGTATAGGGACTGACGTACAGTCTGCTAATCACTAACACACAACCTGCTTGGTCCACAAAAGTTCTTATAAGGACTGGTAACTTGGTATAGGGTGCTACGGTACATAGGCCTGAGTGCGTTACAGTCTGCTGTTCTGTAAGGACCGCTATCGGTCCACAATACATAGGGTTGCCGTGCACTACTGCTGACCGCTGCCCTATACTGCAGCAGTCCTTCATTGGTATAGGGACTGACGTACAGTCTGCTAATCACTAACACACAACCTGCTTGGTCCACAAAAGTTCTTATAAGGACTGGTAACTTGGTATAGGGTGCTACGGTACATAGGCCTGAGTGCGTTACAGTCTGCTGTTCTGTAAGGACCGCTATCGGTCCACAATACATAGGGTTGCCGTGCACTACTGCTGACCGCTGCCCTATACTGCAGCAGTCCTTCATTGGTATAGGGACTGACGTACAGTCTGCTAATCACTAACACACAACCTGCTTGGTCCACAAAAGTTCTTATAAGGACTGGTAACTTGGTATAGGGTGCTACGGTACATAGGCCTGAGTGCGTTACAGTCTGCTGTTCTGTAAGGACCGCTATCGGTCCACAATACATAGGGTTGCCGTGCACTACTGCTGACCGCTGCCCTATACTGCAGCAGTCCTTCATTGGTATAGGGACTGACGTACAGTCTGCTAATCACTAACACACAACCTGCTTGGTCCACAAAAGTTCTTATAAGGACTGGTAACTTGGTATAGGGTGCTACGGTACATAGGCCTGAGTGCGTTACAGTCTGCTGTTCTGTAAGGACCGCTATCGGTCCACAATACATAGGGTTGCCGTGCACTACTGCTGACCGCTGCCCTATACTGCAGCAGTCCTTCAGCGGTATAGGGACTGACGCACAGTCTGCTAAACACTAACACACAACCTGCTTGGTCCACAAAAGTTCTTATAAGGACTGGTAACTTGGTATAGGGTGCTACGGTACATAGGCCTGAGTGCAGTACAGTCTGCTGTTCTGTAAGGACCGCTATCGGTCCACAATACATAGGGTTGCCGTGCACTACTGCTGACCGCTGCCCTATACTGCAGCAGTCCTTCATTGGTATAGGGACTGACGTACAGTCTGCTAATCACTAACACACAACCTGCTTGGTCCACAAAAGTTCTTATAAGGACTGGTAACTTGGTATAGGGTGCTACGGTACATAGGCCTGAGTGCGTTACAGTCTGCTGTTCTGTAAGGACCGCTATCGGTCCACAATACATAGGGTTGCCGTGCACTACTGCTGACCGCTGCCCTATACTGCAGCAGTCCTTCATTGGTATAGGGACTGACGTACAGTCTGCTAATCACTAACACACAACCTGCTTGGTCCACAAAAGTTCTTATAAGGACTGGTAACTTGGTATAGGGTGCTACGGTACATAGGCCTGAGTGCGTTACAGTCTGCTGTTCTGTAAGGACCGCTATCGGTCCACAATACATAGGGTTGCCGTGCACTACTGCTGACCGCTGCCCTATACTGCAGCAGTCCTTCATTGGTATAGGGACTGACGTACAGTCTGCTAATCACTAACACACAACCTGCTTGGTCCACAAAAGTTCTTATAAGGACTGGTAACTTGGTATAGGGTGCTACGGTACATAGGCCTGAGTGCGTTACAGTCTGCTGTTCTGTAAGGACCGCTATCGGTCCACAATACATAGGGTTGCCGTGCACTACTGCTGACCGCTGCCCTATACTGCAGCAGTCCTTCAGCGGTATAGGGACTGACGCACAGTCTGCTAAACACTAACACACAACCTGCTTGGTCCACAAAAGTTCTTATAAGGACTGGTAACTTGGTATAGGGTGCTACGGTACATAGGCCTGAGTGCAGTACAGTCTGCTGTTCTGTAAGGACCGCTATCGGTCCACAATACATAGGGTTGCCGTGCACTACTGCTGACCGCTGCCCTATACTGCAGCAGTCCTTCATTGGTATAGGGACTGACGTACAGTCTGCTAATCACTAACACACAACCTGCTTGGTCCACAAAAGTTCTTATAAGGACTGGTAACTTGGTATAGGGTGCTACGGTACATAGGCCTGAGTGCGTTACAGTCTGCTGTTCTGTAAGGACCGCTATCGGTCCACAATACATAGGGTTGCCGTGCACTACTGCTGACCGCTGCCCTATACTGCAGCAGTCCTTCATTGGTATAGGGACTGACGTACAGTCTGCTAATCACTAACACACAACCTGCTTGGTCCACAAAAGTTCTTATAAGGACTGGTAACTTGGTATAGGGTGCTACGGTACATAGGCCTGAGTGCGTTACAGTCTGCTGTTCTGTAAGGACCGCTATCGGTCCACAATACATAGGGTTGCCGTGCACTACTGCTGACCGCTGCCCTATACTGCAGCAGTCCTTCAGCGGTATAGGGACTGACGCACAGTCTGCTAAACACTAACACACAACCTGCTTGGTCCACAAAAGTTCTTATAAGGACTGGTAACTTGGTATAGGGTGCTACGGTACATAGGCCTGAGTGCAGTACAGTCTGCTGTTCTGTAAGGACCGCTATCGGTCCACAATACATAGGGTTGCCGTGCACTACTGCTGACCGCTGCCCTATACTGCAGCAGTCCTTCATTGGTATAGGGACTGACGTACAGTCTGCTAATCACTAACACACAACCTGCTTGGTCCACAAAAGTTCTTATAAGGACTGGTAACTTGGTATAGGGTGCTACGGTACATAGGCCTGAGTGCGTTACAGTCTGCTGTTCTGTAAGGACCGCTATCGGTCCACAATACATAGGGTTGCCGTGCACTACTGCTGACCGCTGCCCTATACTGCAGCAGTCCTTCATTGGTATAGGGACTGACGTACAGTCTGCTAATCACTAACACACAACCTGCTTGGTCCACAAAAGTTTTTATAAGGACTGGTAACTTGGTATAGGGTGCTACGGTACATAGGCCTGAGTGCAGTACAGTCTGCTGTTCTGTAAGGACCGCTATCGGTCCACAATACATAGGGTTGACGTGCACTACTGCTGACCGCTGCCCTATACTGCAGCAGTCCTTCATTGGTATAGGGACTGACGTACAGTCTGCTAATCACTAACACACAACCTGCTTGGTCCACAAAAGTTCTTATAAGGACTGGTAACTTGGTATAGGGTGCTACGGTACATAGGCCTGAGTGCAGTACAGTCTGCTGTTCTGTAAGGACCGCTATCGGTCCACAATACATAGGGTTGACGTGCACTACTGCTGACCGCTGCCCTATACTGCAGCAGTCCTTCAGCGGTATAGGGACTAAGAGTTTTGTCACAGGGTGATTTAAAAAATGACAGGCAGAGGAAGAGGCAGGCCCTTCCGCAGGGGTGGTAGGGGTAGGGCAGGAGCAACAGCCTTGAGCCAAAGTGGGAAGTTGCAGAAGGTGCGTTCAATTACTTTAAAGGACGCACCAGACTTGGTTGAGTGGCTCACTCAGCCTTATTCTTCTGCACCCTCCTCATCCTCTCGATCTGCACCCTCTTCTTCACTCTCTGCTATGTGCACCCCCAAAGACACTACCACCAACAACACCACCACCACCACATACCTTCCGCTTGAGTGCAAATGGGGGCCTTCATGCTCCAGTGTTTTAATAGGGACCCCCGTATAAAAAGCATGAGGGTCAAGGACCAGTACTGGGTGGCAACGTACTTAGATCCCCGGTACAAACACAAAATGGCGGAAATGTTACCGCCGTCGCAGAGGGCTGTCAGAATGCAGCACTTCCAGGCCTTGCTTCGAGAAATGCTGCATTCTGCTTTTGCGTGCGCTGGCAGAGGAGCAATTCCCACTCCCAGAGAAGGATTTGCGGGTACCAATCCAACAGCGCCTGCAAGAAGAGGCCGGTTTGAAGATGTGTTGGTGACTTCGGATATGAGGTCATTCTTTCAGCCGACCCATCGACAGGTGTCATCCGGATCCAGCATCAGGGAACGCCTAGACCGTCAGGTGTCCGACTACATTGGGTTAACGGCCGATGTGGACGCTCTGAGGAGTGATGAACCCCTAGACTACTGGGTGGGCAGGCTTGACCTCTGGCCAGAGCTTGCCCAATTTGCAATCGAACTGTTGGCTTGCCCCTCATCCAGTGTCCTGTCCGAAAGGACGTTCAGCGCAGCAGGGGGGATTGTGACCGATAAGCGTACTCGCCTAGCTCACGACAGTGTTAACTACCTCACATTTCTAAAAATGAATGAGGCATGGATCTCGGAGGAATTCAACACATGTGATCAGTAGACCATGTATATGTCTATAAACAATTTTTGGAATCAAGCACACAGACCTTCTTAATTCATTTGGCTCACTTCCCTGACCCAAAAAAGCACACCGTACTATATGCCCCTACCCTCCTCTTTGAAGAGGTTGAGCGGTGTCATATTTCTACTGGGGCTGCTTATTATGAGGGGTTCCCACCATCCCTGTGCTGTGCTGACTTCCTCCTGGGTGTTCTTATTATGAGGGGCTCCCACCATCCCTGTGCTGTGCTGACTTCCTCCTGGGGGTTCTTATTATGAGGGGCTCCCACCATCCCTGTGCTGTGCTGACTTCCTCCTGGGGGTTCTTATTATGAGGGGATCACACCATCCCTGTGCTGTGCTGACTTCCTCCTGGGGCTGCTTACGGTGCTGCTGTCAGCGCTGTATGTCACGGAGCTGCTGTCAGCGCTGTATGTCACGGAGCTGCTGTCAGCGCTGTATGTCACGGAGCTGCTGTCAGCGCTGTATGTCACGGTGCTGCTGTCAGCGCTGTATGTCACGGAGCTGCTGTCAGCGCTGTATGTCACGGAGCTGCTGTCAGTGCTGTATGTCACGGAGCTGCTGTCAGCGCTGTATGTCACGGAGCTGCTGTCAGCGCTGTATGTCACGGAGCTGCTGTCAGCGCTGTATGTCACGGTGCTGCTGTCAGCGCTGTATGTCACGGAGCTGCTGTCAGCGCTGTATGTCACGGAGCTGCTGTCAGTGCTGTATGTCACGGAGCTGCTGTCAGCGCTGTATGTCACGGAGCTGCTGTCAGCGCTGTATGTCACGGAGCTGCTGTCAGCGCTGTATGTCACGGTGCTGCTGTCAGCGCTGTATGTCACGGAGCTGCTGTCAGCGCTGTATGTCACGGAGCTGCTGTCAGCGCTGTATGTCACGGAGCTGCTGTCAGCGCTGTATGTCACGGAGCTGCTGTCAGCGCTGTATGTCACGGAGCTGCTGTCAGCGCTGTATGTCACGGTGCTGATGTCAGTGCTCTGTATTACGGTGCTGCTGTCAGTGCTCTGTATCTCCTGCACCCTCTTGTTTGCCTACCCTGGTCCCTGACCTTCCCTCTCCTCCATTGCCTTCATTAGCTCCATAGTCCTGAATTGTCAGAACAATTTCCCAAATAAAAAAAAAATGCTTGTAGTTATCGATCCCAAATTCACCTCATACATGTATTATGCTATTGTCCAGGTGGTGGGACTACGTGCTACCCCCTAATAATTACCCCGTGGCCGCAAATTCGACCTAAAGGTTTGCGAAATTCGCCTCCCATTGAAGTCAATGGAGCCCGCGGCGAACGGTCGTTTTCGCGAACGTTTGTGCCCGTTCGCGTTTCGCGTTCGCGAAACGTCCCGTCGGAAGTTCGTCCATCACTAACCTCGGGCAATCGAGAGGAAAAATACAGCAGGTCGCCAAAGCCAACAACATGATGGAAAAAAGCCTACGGCACATGGTATTCCCATTCGGTCTCCCATCCAGGTACTAACCAGGCCCAACCCTGCTTAGCATCCGAGATCAGACGAGATCGAGCGCATTCAGGGTGATGTGGCCGTAGGCGATCTTTGCACCCTACTTACAACTCTCTTGACAAAAGCCAAGGTGGTCATCTCGGGCAATCAAGAGGAAAAATACAGCAGGTCGCCAAAGCCAACAACATAATGGAAAAAAGCCTACGGCACCTGGTATTCCCAGGCGGTCTCCCATCCAGGTACTAACCAGGCCCGACCCTACTTAGCATCCGAGATCAGACAAGATCGAGCGCATTCAGGGTGATGTGGCCGTAGGCGATCTTACCTCCTACTTACAACTCTCTTGACAAAAGCCAAGGTGGTCACCTCGGGCAATCGAGAGGAAAAATACAGCAGGTCGCCAAAGCCAACAACATAATGGAAAAAAGCCTACGGCACCTGGTATTCCCAGGCGGTCTCCCATCCAGGTACTAACCATGACCGACCCTGCTTAGCATCCGAGATCAGATGAGATCGAGCACATTCAGGGTGATGTGGCCGTAGGCAATCTTGCACCCTACTTACAACTCTCTTGACAAAAGCCAAGGTGGTCACCTCGGGCAATCGAGAGGAAAAATACAGCAGGTCGCCAAAGCCAACAATATAATGGAAAAAAGCCTACGGCACCTGGTATTCCCAGGCGGTCTCCCATCCAGGTACTAACCAGGCCTGACCCTGCTTAGCATCCGAGATCAGACGAGATCGAGCGCATTCAGGGTGATGTGGCCGTAGGCGATCTTGCACCCTACTTACAACTCTCTTGACAAAAGCCAAGGTGGTCACCTCGGGTAATCGAGAGTAAAAATACAGCAGGTCGCCAAAGCCAACAACATAATGGAAAAAAGCCTACGGCAACTGGTATTTCCAGGCGGTCTCCCATCCAGGTACTAACCAGGCCCGACCCTGCTTAGCATCCGAGATCAGACGAGATCGAGCGCATTCAGGGAGATTTGGCCGTAGGCGATCTTGCACCCTACTTACAACTCTCTTGACAAAAGCCAAGGTGGTCACCTCGGGCAATAGAGAGGAAAAATACAGCATGTCGCCAAAGCCAACAACATAATGGAAAAAAGCCTACGGCACCTGGTATTCCCAGGCGGTCTCCCATCCAGGTACTAAGCAGGCCGGACCCTGCTTAGTATCCGAGATCAGACGAGATCGAGCGCATTCAGGGTGATGTGGCCGTAGGCGATCTTACACCCTACTTACAACTCTCTTGACAAAAGCCAAGGTGGTCACCTCGGGCAATGGAGAGGAAAAATACAGCAGGTCGCCAAAGCCAACAACATAATGGAAAAAAGCCTACGGCACCTGGTATTCCCAGGCGGCCTCCCATCCAGGTACTAACCAGGCCCGATCCTGCTTAGCATCCGAGATCAGATGAGATCGAGCGCATTCAGGGTGATGTGGCCATAGGCAATCTTGCACCCTACTTACAACTCTCTTGACAAAAGCCAAGGTGGTCACCTCGGGCAAGCGAGAGGAAAAATACAGCAGGTCGCCAAAGCCAAAAACATAATGGAAAAAAGCCTACGGCACCTGGTATTCCCAGGCGAACTCCCATCCAGGTACTAATCAGGCCCGACCCTGCTTAGCATCCGAGATCAGACGAGATCGAGCGCATTCAGGGTGATGTGGCCATAGGCAATCTTGCACCCTACTTACAACTCTCTTGACAAAAGCCAAGGTGGTCACCTCGGGCAAACGAGAGGAAAAATACAGCAGGTCGCCAAAGCCAACAACATAATGGGAGAAAGCCTACGGCACCTGGTATTCCCAGGCGGTCTCCCATCCAGGTACTAACCAGGCCCGACCCTGCTTAGCATCCGAGATCAGACGAGATCGAGCGCATTCAGGGTGATGTGGCCGTAGGCGATCTTGCACCCTACTTACAACTCTCTTGACAAAAGCCAAGGTGGTCACCTCGGGCAATCGAGAGGAAAAATACAGCAGGTCACCAAAGCCAACAACATAATGGAAAAAAGCCGACGGCACCTGGTATTCCCAGGCGGTCTCCCATCCAGGTACTAACCAGGCCCGACCTTGCTTAGCATCCGAGATCAGACGAGATCAAGCGCATTCAGGGTGATGTGGCCGTAGGCAATGTTGCACCCTACTTACAACTCTCTTGACAAAAGCCAAGGTGGTCACCTCGGGCAATCGAGAAGAAAAATACAGCAGGTTGCCAAACCCAACAACATAATGGAAAAAAGCCTACGGCACCTGGTATTCCCAGGCGGTCTCCCATGCAGGTACTAACCAGACCCGACCCTGCTTAGCATCCGAGATCAGACGAGATCGAGCGCATTCAGGGTGATGTGGCCGTAGGCAATCTTGCACCCTACTTACAACTCTCTTGACAAAAGCCAAGGTGGTCACCTCGGGCAATCGAGAGGAAAAATACAGTTGGTCGCCAAAGCCAACAACATAATGGAAAAAAGCCTACGGCACCTGGTATTCCCAGGCGGTCTCCATATCCTGGTACTAACCAGGCCCGACCCTGCTTAGCATCCGAGATCAGATGAGATCGAGCGCATTCAGTGTGATGTTGCCGTAAGCGATCTTGCATTCTACTTACAACTCTCTTGACAAAAGCCAAGGTGGTCACCTCGGGCAATCGAGAGGAAAAATACAGCAGGTCGCCAAAGCCAACAACATAAATGAAAAAAACCTACGGCACCTGGTATTCCCAGGCGGTCTCCCATCCAGGTACTAACCAGGCCGACCCTACTTAGCATCCGAGATCAGACGAGATCGAGCGCATTCAGGGTGATGTGGCCGTAGGCGGTCTTGCACCCTACTTACAACTCTCTTGACAAAAGCCAAGGTGATCACCTCGGGCAATCAAGAGGAAAAATACAGCAGGTCGCCAAAACCAACAACATAATGGAAAAAAGCCTACGGCACCTGGTATTCCCAGGCGGTCTCCCATCCAGGTACTAACCAGGCCAGACCCTGCTTAGCATCCGAGATTAGACGAGATCGAGCGCATTCAGGGTGATGTGGCCGTAGGCGATCTTGCACCCTACTTACAACTCTCTTGACAAAAGCCAAGGTGGTCACCTCGGGCAATCGAGAGGAAAAATACAGCAGGTCGCCAAAGCCAACAACATAATGGAAAAAAGCCTACGGCACCTGGTATTCCCAGGCGGTCTCCCATCCAGGTACTAACCAGGCCCGACCCTGCTTAGCATCCGAGATCAGACGAGATCAAGCGCATTTAGGTTGATGTGGCCGTAGACGATCTTGCACCCTACTTAAAACTCTCTTGACAAAAGCCAAGGTGGTCACCTCGGGCAATCGAGAGGATAAATACAGCAGGTCGCCAAAGCCAACAACATAATGGAAAAAAGCCTATGGCACCTGGTATTCCCAGGCGGTCTCCCATCCAGGTACTAACCAGGCCTGACCCTGCTTAGCATCCGAGATCAGACGAGATCGAGCGCATTCAGTGTGATGTGGGCATAGGCGATCTTGCACCCTACTTACAATTCTCTTGACAAAAGCCAAGGTGGTCACCTCGGGCAATCGAGAGGAAAAATACAGCAGGTCGCCAAAGCCAACAACATAATGGAAAAAAGCCTACGGCACCTGGTATTCCCAGGCGGTCTCCCATCCAGGTACTAACCAGGCCCGACCCTGCTTAGCATCCGAGATCAGATGAGATCGAGCGCATTAAGGGTGATGTGGCCGCAGGCGATCTTGCACCCTACTTACAACTCTCTTGACAAAAGCCAAGGTGGTCACCTCGGGCAATCGAGAGGAAAAATACAGCAGGTCACCAAAGCCAACAACATAATGGAAAAAAGCCGACGGCACCTGGTATTCCCAGGCGGTCTCCCATCCAGGTACTAACCAGGCCCGACCCTGCTTAGCATCCGAGATCAGACGAGATCAAGCGCATTCAGGGTGATGTGGCCGTAGGCAATGTTGCACCCTACTTACAACTCTCTTGACAAAAGCCAAGGTGGTCACCTCGGGCAATCGAGAAGAAAAATACAGCAGGTTGCCAAAGCCAACAACATAATGGAAAAAAGCCTACGGCACCTGGTATTCCCAGGCGGTCTCCCATGCAGGTACTAACCAGGCCCGACCCTGCTTAGCATCCGAGATCAGATGAGATCGAGCGCATTCAGGGTGATGTGGCCGTAGGCAATCTTGCACCCTACTTAAAACTCTCTTGACAAAAGCCAAGGTGGTCACCTCGGGCAATCGAGAGGATAAATACAGCAGGTCGCCAAAGCCAACAACATAATGGAAAAAAGCCTATGGCACCTGGTATTCCCAGGCGGTCTCCCATCCAGGTACTAACCAGGCCCGACCCTGCTTAGCATCCGAGATCAGACGAGATCGAGCGCATTCAGTGTGATGTGGGCATAGGCGATCTTGCACCCTACTTACAATTCTCTTGACAAAAGCCAAGGTGGTCACCTCGGGCAATCGAGAGGAAAAATACAGCAGGTCGCCAAAGCCAACAACATAATGGAAAAAAGCCTACGGCACCTGGTATTCCCAGGCGGTCTCCCATCCAGGTACTAACCAGGCCCGACCCTGCTTAGCATCCGAGATCAGATGAGATCAAGCGCATTCAGGGTGATGTGGCCGTAGGCGATCTTGCACCCTACTTACAACTCTCTTGACAAAAGCCAAGGTGGTCACCTTTGGGCAATCGAGAGGAAAAATACAGCAGGTCGCCAAAGCCAACAACATAACGGAAAAAAGCCTACGGCACCTGGTATTCCCAGGCGGTCTCCCATCCAGGTACTAACCAGGCCCGACCCTGCTTAGCATCCGAGATCAGACAAGATTGAGCGCATTCAGGGTGATGTGGCCGTAGGCGATCTTGCCCCCTACTTACAACTCTCTTGACAAAAGCCAAGGTGGTCACCTCGGGCAAACGAGAGGAAAAATACAGCAGGTCGCCAAAGCCAACAACATAATGGAAAAAAGCATACGGCACCTGGTATTCCCAGGCGGTCTCCCATCCAGGTACTAACCAGGCCCGACCCTGCTTAGCATCCGAGATCAGATGAGATCGAGCGCATTCAGGGTGATGTGGCCGTAGGCGATCTTGCACCCTACTTACAACTCTCTTGACAAAAGCCAAGGTGGTCACCTCGGGCAATCGAGAGGAAAAATACAGCAGGTCACCAAAGCCAACAACATAATGGAAAAAAGCCGACGGCACCTGGTATTCCCAGGCGGTCTCCCATCCAGGTACTAACCAGGCCTGACCCTGCTTAGCATCCGAGATCAGACGAGATCAAGCGCATTCAGGGTGATGTGGCCGTAGGCAATGTTGCACCCTACTTACAACTCTCTTGACAAAAGCCAAGGTGGTCACCTCGGGCAATCGAGAAGAAAAATACAGCAGGTTGCCAAAGCCAACAACATAATGGAAAAAAGCCTACGGCACCTGGTATTCCCAGGCGGTCTCCCATGCAGGTACTAACCAGGCCCGACCCTGCTTAGCATCCGAGATCAGACGAGATCGAGCGCATTCAGGGTGATGTGGCCGTAGGCAATCTTGCACCCTACTTAAAACTCTCTTGACAAAAGCCAAGGTGGTCACCTCGGGCAATCGAGAGGATAAATACAGCAGGTCGCCAAAGCCAACAACATAATGGGAGAAAGCCTACGGCACCTGGTATTCCCAGGCGGTCTCCCATCCAGGTACTAACCAGGCCCGACCCTGCTTAGCATCCGAGATCAGACGAGATCGAGCGCATTCAGGGTGATGTGGCCGTAGGCGATCTTGCACCCTACTTACAACTCTCTTGACAAAAGCCAAGGTGGTCACCTCGGGCAATCGAGAGGAAAAATACAGCAGGTCACCAAAGCCAACAACATAATGGAAAAAAGCCGACGGCACCTGGTATTCCCAGGCGGTCTCCCATCCAGGTACTAACCAGGCCCGACCTTGCTTAGCATCCGAGATCAGACGAGATCAAGCGCATTCAGGGTGATGTGGCCGTAGGCAATGTTGCACCCTACTTACAACTCTCTTGACAAAAGCCAAGGTGGTCACCTCGGGCAATCGAGAAGAAAAATACAGCAGGTTGCCAAACCCAACAACATAATGGAAAAAAGCCTACGGCACCTGGTATTCCCAGGCGGTCTCCCATGCAGGTACTAACCAGACCCGACCCTGCTTAGCATCCGAGATCAGACGAGATCGAGCGCATTCAGGGTGATGTGGCCGTAGGCAATCTTGCACCCTACTTACAACTCTCTTGACAAAAGCCAAGGTGGTCACCTCGGGCAATCGAGAGGAAAAATACAGTTGGTCGCCAAAGCCAACAACATAATGGAAAAAAGCCTACGGCACCTGGTATTCCCAGGCGGTCTCCATATCCTGGTACTAACCAGGCCCGACCCTGCTTAGCATCCGAGATCAGATGAGATCGAGCGCATTCAGTGTGATGTTGCCGTAAGCGATCTTGCATTCTACTTACAACTCTCTTGACAAAAGCCAAGGTGGTCACCTCGGGCAATCGAGAGGAAAAATACAGCAGGTCGCCAAAGCCAACAACATAAATGAAAAAAACCTACGGCACCTGGTATTCCCAGGCGGTCTCCCATCCAGGTACTAACCAGGCCGACCCTACTTAGCATCCGAGATCAGACGAGATCGAGCGCATTCAGGGTGATGTGGCCGTAGGCGGTCTTGCACCCTACTTACAACTCTCTTGACAAAAGCCAAGGTGATCACCTCGGGCAATCAAGAGGAAAAATACAGCAGGTCGCCAAAACCAACAACATAATGGAAAAAAGCCTACGGCACCTGGTATTCCCAGGCGGTCTCCCATCCAGGTACTAACCAGGCCAGACCCTGCTTAGCATCCGAGATTAGACGAGATCGAGCGCATTCAGGGTGATGTGGCCGTAGGCGATCTTGCACCCTACTTACAACTCTCTTGACAAAAGCCAAGGTGGTCACCTCGGGCAATCGAGAGGAAAAATACAGCAGGTCGCCAAAGCCAACAACATAATGGAAAAAAGCCTACGGCACCTGGTATTCCCAGGCGGTCTCCCATCCAGGTACTAACCAGGCCCGACCCTGCTTAGCATCCGAGATCAGACGAGATCAAGCGCATTTAGGTTGATGTGGCCGTAGACGATCTTGCACCCTACTTAAAACTCTCTTGACAAAAGCCAAGGTGGTCACCTCGGGCAATCGAGAGGATAAATACAGCAGGTCGCCAAAGCCAACAACATAATGGAAAAAAGCCTATGGCACCTGGTATTCCCAGGCGGTCTCCCATCCAGGTACTAACCAGGCCTGACCCTGCTTAGCATCCGAGATCAGACGAGATCGAGCGCATTCAGTGTGATGTGGGCATAGGCGATCTTGCACCCTACTTACAATTCTCTTGACAAAAGCCAAGGTGGTCACCTCGGGCAATCGAGAGGAAAAATACAGCAGGTCGCCAAAGCCAACAACATAATGGAAAAAAGCCTACGGCACCTGGTATTCCCAGGCGGTCTCCCATCCAGGTACTAACCAGGCCCGACCCTGCTTAGCATCCGAGATCAGATGAGATCGAGCGCATTAAGGGTGATGTGGCCGCAGGCGATCTTGCACCCTACTTACAACTCTCTTGACAAAAGCCAAGGTGGTCACCTCGGGCAATCGAGAGGAAAAATACAGCAGGTCACCAAAGCCAACAACATAATGGAAAAAAGCCGACGGCACCTGGTATTCCCAGGCGGTCTCCCATCCAGGTACTAACCAGGCCCGACCCTGCTTAGCATCCGAGATCAGACGAGATCAAGCGCATTCAGGGTGATGTGGCCGTAGGCAATGTTGCACCCTACTTACAACTCTCTTGACAAAAGCCAAGGTGGTCACCTCGGGCAATCGAGAAGAAAAATACAGCAGGTTGCCAAAGCCAACAACATAATGGAAAAAAGCCTACGGCACCTGGTATTCCCAGGCGGTCTCCCATGCAGGTACTAACCAGGCCCGACCCTGCTTAGCATCCGAGATCAGATGAGATCGAGCGCATTCAGGGTGATGTGGCCGTAGGCAATCTTGCACCCTACTTAAAACTCTCTTGACAAAAGCCAAGGTGGTCACCTCGGGCAATCGAGAGGATAAATACAGCAGGTCGCCAAAGCCAACAACATAATGGAAAAAAGCCTATGGCACCTGGTATTCCCAGGCGGTCTCCCATCCAGGTACTAACCAGGCCCGACCCTGCTTAGCATCCGAGATCAGACGAGATCGAGCGCATTCAGTGTGATGTGGGCATAGGCGATCTTGCACCCTACTTACAATTCTCTTGACAAAAGCCAAGGTGGTCACCTCGGGCAATCGAGAGGAAAAATACAGCAGGTCGCCAAAGCCAACAACATAATGGAAAAAAGCCTACGGCACCTGGTATTCCCAGGCGGTCTCCCATCCAGGTACTAACCAGGCCCGACCCTGCTTAGCATCCGAGATCAGATGAGATCAAGCGCATTCAGGGTGATGTGGCCGTAGGCGATCTTGCACCCTACTTACAACTCTCTTGACAAAAGCCAAGGTGGTCACCTTTGGGCAATCGAGAGGAAAAATACAGCAGGTCGCCAAAGCCAACAACATAACGGAAAAAAGCCTACGGCACCTGGTATTCCCAGGCGGTCTCCCATCCAGGTACTAACCAGGCCCGACCCTGCTTAGCATCCGAGATCAGACAAGATTGAGCGCATTCAGGGTGATGTGGCCGTAGGCGATCTTGCCCCCTACTTACAACTCTCTTGACAAAAGCCAAGGTGGTCACCTCGGGCAAACGAGAGGAAAAATACAGCAGGTCGCCAAAGCCAACAACATAATGGAAAAAAGCATACGGCACCTGGTATTCCCAGGCGGTCTCCCATCCAGGTACTAACCAGGCCCGACCCTGCTTAGCATCCGAGATCAGATGAGATCGAGCGCATTCAGGGTGATGTGGCCGTAGGCGATCTTGCACCCTACTTACAACTCTCTTGACAAAAGCCAAGGTGGTCACCTCGGGCAATCGAGAGGAAAAATACAGCAGGTCACCAAAGCCAACAACATAATGGAAAAAAGCCGACGGCACCTGGTATTCCCAGGCGGTCTCCCATCCAGGTACTAACCAGGCCTGACCCTGCTTAGCATCCGAGATCAGACGAGATCAAGCGCATTCAGGGTGATGTGGCCGTAGGCAATGTTGCACCCTACTTACAACTCTCTTGACAAAAGCCAAGGTGGTCACCTCGGGCAATCGAGAAGAAAAATACAGCAGGTTGCCAAAGCCAACAACATAATGGAAAAAAGCCTACGGCACCTGGTATTCCCAGGCGGTCTCCCATGCAGGTACTAACCAGGCCCGACCCTGCTTAGCATCCGAGATCAGACGAGATCGAGCGCATTCAGGGTGATGTGGCCGTAGGCAATCTTGCACCCTACTTAAAACTCTCTTGACAAAAGCCAAGGTGGTCACCTCGGGCAATCGAGAGGATAAATACAGCAGGTCGCCAAAGCCAACAACATAATGGAAAAAAGCCTATGGCACCTGGTATTCCCAGGCGGTCTCCCATCCAGGTACTAACCAGGCCCGACCCTGCTTAGCATCCGAGATCAGACGAGATCGAGCGCATTCAGTGTGATGTGGTAATAGGCGATCTTGCACCCTACTTACAATTCTCTTGACAAAAGCCAAGGTGGTCACCTCGGGCAATCGAGAGGAAAAATACAGCAGGTCGCCAAAGCCAACAACATAATGGAAAAAAGCCTACGGCACCTGGTATTCCCAGGCGGTCTCCCATCCAGGTACTAACCAGGCATGACCCTGCTTAGCATCCGAGATCAGATGAGATCAAGCGCATTCAGGGTGATGTGGCCGTAGGCGATCTTGCACCCTACTTACAACTCTCTTGACAAAAGCCAAGGTGGTCACCTTTGGGCAATCGAGAGGAAAAATACAGCAGGTCGCCAAAGCCAACAACATAACGGAAAAAAGCCTACGGCACCTGGTATTCCCAGGCGGTCTCCCATCCAGGTACTAACCAGGCCCGACCCTGCTTAGCATCCGAGATCAGACAAGATTGAGCGCATTCAGGGTGATGTGGCCGTAGGCGATCTTGCCCCCTACTTACAACTCTCTTGACAAAAGCCAAGGTGGTCACCTCGGGCAAACGAGAGGAAAAATACAGCAGGTCGCCAAAGCCAACAACATAATGGAAAAAAGCATACGGCACCTGGTATTCCCAGGCGGTCTCCCATCCAGGTACTAACCAGGCCCAAAACTGCTTAGCATCCGAGATCAGACGAGATCGAGAGCATTCAGGGTGATGTGGCTGTAGGCGATTTTGCACCCTACTTACAACTCTCTTCACAAAAGCCAAGGTGGTCACCTCGGGCAATCGAGAGGAAAAATACAGCAGGTCGCCAAAGCCAACAACATAATGGAAAAAAGCCTACGGCACCTGGTATTCCCAGGCGGTCTCCCATTCAGGTACTAACCAGGCCGATTCTGCTTAGCATCCGAGATCAGACGAGATCGAGCGCGTTCAGGGTGATGTGGCTGTAGGCGATCTTGCACCCTACTTACAACTCTCTTGACAAAAGCCAAGGTGGTCACCTCGGGCAATCGAGAGGAAAAATACAGCAGGTCGCCAAAGCCAACAACATAATGGAAAAAAGCCTACGGCACCTGGTATTCCCAGGCGGTCTCCCATCCAGGTACTAACCAGGCCCGACCCTGCTTAGCATCCGAGATCAGATGACACCGAGCAAATTCAGGGTGATGTGGCCGTAGGCGATCTTGCACCCTACTTACAACTCTCTTGACAAAAGCCAAGGTGGTCACCTCGGGCAATCGAGAGGAAAAATACAGCAGGTCGCCAAAGCCAACAACATAATTGAAAAAAGCCTACGGCACCTGGAATTCCCAGGCGGTCTCCCATCCAGGTACTAACCAGGGCCGACCCTGCTTAGCATCCGAGATCAGACGAGATTGAGCGCATTCAGGGTGATGTGGCCGTAGGCGATCTCGCACCCTACTTACAACTCTCTTGACAAAAGCCAAGGTGGTCACCTCGGGCAATCGAGAGTAAAAATACAGCAGGTCGCCAAAGCCAACAACATAATGGAAAAAAGCCTACGGCACCTGGTATTCCCAGGCGGTCTCCCATCCAGGTACTAACCAGGCCCGACCCTGCTTAGCATCCGAGATCAGACAAGATCGAGCGCATTCAGGGTGATGTGGCCGTAGGCGTTCTTACATCCTACTTACAACTCTCTTGACAAAAGCCAAGGTGGTCACCTCGGGCAATCGAGAGGAAAAATACAGCAGGTCGCCAAAGCCAACAATATAATGGAAAAAAGCCTACGGCACCTGGTATTCCCAGGCGGTCTCCCATCCAGGTACTAACCAGGCCCGACCCTGCTTAGCATCCGAGATCAGACGAGATCGAGCGCATTCAGGGTGATGTGGCCGTAGGCGATCTTGCACCCTACTTACAACTCTCTTGACAAAAGCCAAGGTGGTCACCTCGGGCAATCGAGAGGAAAAATACAGCAGGTCGCCAAAGCCAACAACATAATGGAAAAAAGCCTACGGCAACTGGTATTTCCAGGCGGTCTCCCATCCAGGTACTAACCAGGCCCGACCCTGCTTAGCATCCAAGATCAGACGAGATCGAGCGCATTCAGGGAGATTTGGCCGTAGGCGATCTTGCACCCTACTTACAACTCTCTTGACAAAAGCCAAGGTGGTCACCTCGGGCAATAGAGAGGAAAAATACAGCATGTCGCCAAAGCCAACAACATAATGGAAAAAAGCCTACGGCACCTGGTATTCCCAGGCGGTCTCCCATCCAGGTACTAAGCAGGCCCGACCCTGCTTAGTATCCGAGATCAGACAAGATCGAGCGCATTCAGGGTGATGTGGCCGTAGGCGATCTTACACCCTACTTACAACTCTCTTGACAAAAGCCAAGGTGGTCACCTCGGGCAATGGAGAGGAAAAATACAGCAGGTCGCCAAAGCCAACAACATAATGGAAAAAAGCCTACGGCACCTGGTATTCCCAGGCGGCCTCCCATCCAGGTACTAACCAGGCCCGATCCTGCTTAGCATCCGAGATCAGACGAGATCGAGCGCATTCAGTGTGATGTGGCCATAGGCAATCTTGCACCCTACTTACAACTCTCTTGACAAAAGCCAAGGTGGTCACCTCGGGCAAGCGAGAGGAAAAATACAGCAGGTCGCCAAAGCCAACAACATAATGGAAAAAAGCCTACGGCACCTGGTATTCCCAGGCGAACTCCCATCCAGGTACTAATCAGGCCCGACCCTGCTTAGCATCCGAGATCAGACGAGATCGAGCGCATTCAGGGTGATGTGGCCATAGGCGATCTTGCACCCTACTTACAACTCTCTTGACAAAAGCCAAGGTGGTCACCTCGGGCAAACGAGAGGAAAAATACAGCAGGTCGCCAAAGCCAACAACATAATGGGAGAAAGCCTACGGCACCTGGTATTCCCAGGCGGTCTCCCATCCAGGTACTAACCAGGCCCGACCCTGCTTAGCATCCGAGATCAGACGAGATCGAGCGCATTCAGGGTGATGTGGCCGTAGGCGATCTTGCACCCTACTTACAACTCTCTTGACAAAAGCCAAGGTGGTCACCTCGGGCAATCGAGAGGAAAAATACAGCAGGTCACCAAAGCCAACAACATAATGGAAAAATGCCGACGGCACCTGGTATTCCCAGGCGGTCTCCCATCCAGGTACTAACCAGGCCCGACCCTGCTTAGCATCCGAGATCAGACGAGATCAAGCGCATTCAGGGTGATGTGGCCGTAGGCAATGTTGCACCCTACTTACAACTCTCTTGACAAAAGCCAAGGTGGTCACCTCGGGCAATCGAGAAGAAAAATACAGCAGGTTGCCAAAGCCAACAACATAATGGAAAAAAGCCTACGGCACCTGGTATTCCCAGGCGGTCTCCCATCCAGGTACTAACCAGGCCCGACGCTGCTTAGCATCCGAGATCAGACGAGATCAAGCGCATTTAGGGTGATGTGGCCGTAGACGATCTTGCACCCTACTTAAAACTCTCTTGACAAAAGCCAAGGTGGTCACCTCGGGCAATCGAGAGGATAAATACAGCAGGTCGCCAAAGCCAACAACATAATGGAAAAAAGCCTATGGCACCTGGTATTCCCAGGCGGTCTCCCATCCAGGTACTAATCAGGCCTGACCCTGCTTAGCATCCGAGATCAGACGAGATCGAGCGCATTCAGTGTGATGTGGGCATAGGCGATCTTGCACCCTACTTACAATTCTCTTGACAAAAGCCAAGGTGGTCACCTCGGGCAATCGAGAGGAAAAATACAGCAGGTCGCCAAAGCCAACAACATAATGGAAAAAAGCCTACGGCACCTGGTATTCCCAGGCGGTCTCCCATCCAGGTACTAACCAGGCCCGACCCTGCTTAGCATCCGAGATCAGATGAGATCGAGCGCATTCAGGGTGATGTGGCCGTAGGCGATCTTGCACCCTACTTACAACTCTCTTGACAAAAGCCAAGGTGGTCACCTCGGGCAATCGAGAGGAAAAATACAGCAGGTCACCAAAGCCAACAACATAATGGAAAAAAGCCGACGGCACCTGGTATTCCCAGGCGGTCTCCCATCCAGGTACTAACCAGGCCCGACCCTGCTTAGCATCCGAGATCAGACGAGATCAAGCGCATTCAGGGTGATGTGGCCGTAGGCAATGTTGCACCCTACTTACAACTCTCTTGACAAAAGCCAAGGTGGTCACCTCGGGCAATCGAGAAGAAAAATACAGCAGGTTGCCAAAGCCAACAACATAATGGAAAAAAGCCTACGGCACCTGGTATTCCCAGGCGGTCTCCCATGCAGGTACTAACCAGGCCCGACCCTGCTTAGCATCCGAGATCAGACGAGATCGAGCGCATTCAGGGTGATGTGGCCATAGGCAATCTTGCACCCTACTTAAAACTCTCTTGACAAAAGCCAAGGTGGTCACCTCGGGCAATCGAGAGGATAAATACAGCAGGTCGCCAAAGCCAACAACATAATGGAAAAAAGCCTATGGCACCTGGTATTCCCAGGCGGTCTCCCATCCAGGTACTAACCAGGCCCGACCCTGCTTAGCATCCGAGATCAGACGAGATCGAGCGCATTCAGTGTGATGTGGGCATATGCGATCTTGCACCCTACTTACAATTCTCTTGACAAAAGCCAAGGTGGTCACCTCGGGCAATCGAGAGGAAAAATACAGCAGGTCGCCAAAGCCAACAACATAATGGAAAAAAGCCCACGGCACCTGGTATTCCCAGGCGGTCTCCCATCCAGGTACTAACCAGGCATGACCCTGCTTAGCATCTGAGATCAGATGAGATCAAGCGCATTCAGGGTGATGTGGCCGTAGGCGATCTTGCACCCTACTTACAACTCTCTTGACAAAAGCCAAGGTGGTCACCTTTGGGCAATCGAGAGGAAAAATACAGCAGGTCGCCAAAGCCAACAACATAATGGAAAAAAGCCTACGGCACCTGGTATTCCCAGGCGGTCTCCCATGCAGGTACTAACCAGGCCCGACCCTGCTTAGCATCCGAGATCAGACAAGATTGAGCACATTCAGGGTGATGTGGCCGTAGGCGATCTTGCACCCTACTTACAACTCTCTTGACAAAAGCCAAGGTGGTCACCTCGGGCAAACGAGAGGAAAAATACAGCAGGTCGCCAAAGCCAACAACATAATGGAAAAAAGCATACGGCACCTGGTATTCCCAGGCGGTCTCCCATCCAGGTACTAACCAGGCCCGACCCTGCTTAGCATCCGAGATCAGATGAGATCGAGCGCATTCAGGGTGATGTGGCCGTAGGCGATCTTGCACCCTACTTACAACTCTCTTGACAAAAGCCAAGGTGGTCACCTCGGGCAATCAAGAGGAAAAATACAGCAGGTCACCAAAGCCAACAACATAATGGAAAAAAGCCGACGGCACCTGGTATTCCCAGGTGGTCTCCCATCCAGGTACTAACCAGGCCTGACCCTGCTTAGCATCCGAGATCAGATGAGATCAAGCGCATTCAGGGTGATGTGGCCGTAGGCAATGTTGCACCCTACTTACAACTCTCTTGACAAAAGCCAAGGTGGTCACCTCGGGCAATCGAGAAGAAAAATACAGCAGGTTGCCAAAGCCAACAACATAATGGAAAAAAGCCTACGGCACCTGGTATTCCCAGGCGGTCTCCCATGCAGGTACTAACCAGGCCCGACCCTGCTTAGCATCCGAGATCAGACGAGATCGAGCGCATTCAGTGTGATGTGGGCATAGGCGATCTTGCACCCTACTTACAATTCTCTTGACAAAAGCCAAGGTGGTCACCTCGGGCAATCGAGAGGAAAAATACAGCAGGTCGCCAAAGCCAACAACATAATGGAAAAAAGCCTACGGCACCTGGTATTCCCAGGCGGTCTCCCATCCAGGTACTAACCAGGCACGACCCTGCTTAGCATCTGAGATCAGATGAGATCAAGCGCATTCAGGGTGATGTGGCCGTAGGCGATCTTGCACCCTACTTACAACTCTCTTGACAAAAGCCAAGGTGGTCACCTTTGGGCAATCGAGAGGAAAAATACAGCAGGTCGCCAAAGCCAACAACATAACGGAAAAAATCCTACGGCACCTGGTATTCCCAGGCGGTCTCCCATCCAGGTACTAACCAGGCCCGACCCTGCTTAGCATCCGAGATCAGACAAGATTGAGCGCATTCAGGGTGATGTGGCCGTAGGCGATCTTGCACCCTACTTACAACTCTCTTGACAAAAGCCAAGGTGGTCACCTCGGGCAAACGAGAGGAAAAATACAGCAGGTCGCCAAAGCCAACAACATAATGGAAAAAAGCATACGGCACCTGGTATTCCCAGGCGGTCTCTCATCCAGGTACTAACCAGGCCCAAACCTGCTTAGCATCCGAGATCAGACGAGATCGAGAGCATTCAGGGTGATGTGGCTGTAGGCGATTTTGCACCCTACTTACAACTCTCTTCACAAAAGCCAAGGTGGTCACCTCGGGCAATCGAGAGGAAAAATACAGCAGGTCGCCAAAGCCAACAACATAATGGAAAAAAGCCTACGGCACCTGGTATTCCCAGGCGGTCTCCCATTCAGGTACTAACCAGGCCGATTCTGCTTAGCATCCGAGATCAGACGAGATCGAGCGCATTCAGGGTGATGTGGCTGTAGGCGATCTTGCACCCTACTTACAACTCTCTTGACAAAAGCCAAGGTGGTAACCTCGGGCAATCGAGAGGAAAAATACAGCAGGTCGCCAAAGCCAACAACATAATGGAAAGAAGCCTACGGCACCTGGTATTCCCAGGCGGTCTCCCATCCAGGTACTAACCAGGCCCGACCCTGCTTAGCATCCAAGATCAGACGAGATCGAGCGCATTCAGGGTGATGTGGCCGTAGGCAATCTTGCACCCTACTTACAACTCTCTTGACAAAAGCCAAGGTGGTCACCTCGGGCAATCGAGAGGAAAAATACAGCAGGTCGCCAAAGCCAACAACATAATGGAAAAAAGCCTACGGCACCTGGTATTCCCAGGCGGTCTCCCATCCAGGTACTAACCAGGCCCGACCCTGCTTAGCATCCGAGATCAGACGAGATCGAGCGCATTCAGGGTGATGTGGCCGTAGGCGATCTTGCACCATACTTACAACTCTCTTGACAAAAGCCAAGGTGGTCACCTCGGGCAATCGAGAGGAAAAATACAGCAGGTCGCCAAAGCCAACAACATAATGGCCAAAAGCCTACGGCACCTGGTATTCCCAGGCGGTCTCCCATCCAGGTACTAACCAGGCCCGACCCTGCTTAGCATTCTAGATCAGACGAGATCGAGCGCATTCAGGGTGATGTGGCTGTAGGCGATCTTGAACCCTACTTACAACTCTCTTGACAAAAGCCAAGGTGGTCACCTCGGGCAATCGAGAGGAAAAATACAGCAGGTCGCCAAAGCCAACAACATAATGGCCAAAAGCCTACGGCACCTGGTATTCCCAGGCGGTCTCCCATCCAGATACTAACCAGGCCCGACCCTGCTTAGCATCCGAGATCAGACGAGATCGAGCGCATTCAGGGTGATGTGGCGGTAGGTGATCTTGTGCCCTACTTACAACTCTCTTGACAAAGGCCAAGGTGGTCACCTCGGGCAATCGAGAGGAAAAATAAAGCAGGTCGCCAAAGCCAACAACATAATGGAAAAAAGCCTACGGCACCTGGTATTCCCAGGCGGTCTCCCATCCAGGTACTAACCAGGCCCGACCCTGCTTAGCATCCGAGATCAGACGAGATCGAGCGCATTCAGGGTGATGTGGCCGTAGGCGATCTCGCACCCTACTTACAACTCTCTTGACAAAAGAAAAGGTGGTCACCTCGGGCAATCGAGAGGAAAAATACAGCAGGTCGCCAAAGCCAACAACATAATGGAAAAAAGCCTACGGCACCTGGTATTCCCAGGCGGTCTCCCATCCAGGTACGAACCAGGCACGACCCTGCTCAGCATCCGAGATCAGACAAGATCGAGCGCATTCAGGGTGATGTGGCTGTAGGCAATCTTGCACCCTACTTACAATTCTCCAACATAATGGAAAAAAGCCTACGGCACCTGGTATTCCCAGGCGGTCTCCCATCCAGGTACTAACCAGGCACGACCCTGCTTAGCATCCGAGATCAGACGAGATCGAGCGCATTCAGTGTGATGTGGGCATAGGCGATCTTGCACCCTACTTACAATTCTCTTGACAAAAGCCAAGGTGGTCACCTCGGGCAATGGAGAGGAAAAATACAGCAGGTCGCCAAAGCCAACAACATAATGGAAAAAAGCCTACGGCACCTGGTATTCCCAGGCGGTCTCCCATCCAAGTACTAACCAGGCACGACCCTGCTTAGCATCCGAGATCAGATGAGATCAAGCGCATTCAGGGTGATGTGGCCGTAGGCGATCTTGCACCCTACTTACAACTCTCTTGACAAAAGCCAAGGTGGTCACCTTTGAGCAATCGAGAGGAAAAATACAGCAGGTCGCCAAAGCCAACAACATAACGGAAAAAAGCCTACGGCACCTGGTATTCCCAGGCGGTCTCCCATCCAGGTACTAACCAGGCCCGACCCTGCTTAGCATCCGAGATCAGACAAGATTGAGCGCATTCAGGGTGATGTGGCCGTAGGCGATCTTGCACCCTACTTACAACTCTCTTGACAAAAGCCAAGGTGGTCACCTCGGGCAAACGAGAGGAAAAATACAGCAGGTCGCCAAAGCCAACAACATAATGGAAAAAAGCATACGGCACCTGGTATTCCCAGGCGGTCTCCCATCCAGGTACTAACCAGGCCCAAACCTGCTTAGCATCCGAGATCAGACGAGATCGAGCGCATTCAGGGTGATGTGGCTGTAGGCGATTTTGCACCCTACTTACAACTCTCTTGACAAAAGCCAAGGTGGTCACCTCGGGCAATCGAGAGGAAAAATACAGCAGGTCGCCAAAGCCAACAACATAATGGAAAAAAGCCTACGACACCTGGTATTCCCAGGCGGTCTCACACCCAGGTACTATCCAGGCCCGACCCTGCTTAGCATCAGAGATCAGACGAGATCGAGCGCATTCAGGGTGACGTGGCCGTAGGTGACCTTGCACCCTACTTACAACTCTCTAGACAAAAGCCAAGGTGGTCACCTCGGGCAATCAAGAGGAAAAATACAGCAGGTCGCCAAAGCCAACAACATAATGGAAAAAAGCCTACGGCACCTGGTATTCCCAGGCGGTCACCCATCCAGGTACTAACCAGGCCCGACCCTACTTAGCATCTGAGATCAGACGAGATTGAGCGCATTCGGGGTGATGTTGCCGTAGGCGATCTTGCACCCTACTTACAACTGTCTTGACAAAAGCCAAGGTGGTCACCTCGGGCAATCGAGAGGAAAAATACAGCAGGTCGCCAAAACCAACAACAAAATGGAAAAAAGCCTACGGCACCTGGTATTCGCAGGCGGTCTCCCATCCAGGTACTAACCAGGCCCGACCCTGCTTAGCATCCGAGATCAGACGAGATCGAGCGCATTCAGGGTGATGTGGCCGTAGGCGATCTTGCACCCTACTTACAACTCTCTTGACAAAAGCCAAGGTGGTCACCTCGGGCAACCGAGAGGAAAAATACAGCAGGTCGCCAAAGCCAACAACATGATGGAAAAAAGCCTACGGCACCTGGTATTCCCAGGCGGTCTCCCATCCAGGTACTAACCAGGCCTGACCCTGCTTAGCTTCCGAGATCGAGCGCAATCAAGGTGATGTGGCCGTAGGTGATCTTGCACCCTACTTACAACTCTCTTGACAAAAGCCAAGGTGGTCACCTCGGGCAATCGAGAGGAAAAATACAGCAGGTCGCCAAAGCCAACAACATAATGGAAAAAAGCCTACGGCACCTAGTATTCCCAGGCGGTCTCCCACCCAGGTATTAACCAGGCCGGACCCTGCTTAGCATCCGAGATCAGACGAGATCGAGCGCATTCAGGGTGATGTGGCCGTAGGCGGACTTGCACCCTACTTACAACTCTCTTGACAAAAGCCAAGGTGGTCACCTCGGGCAATCGAGAGGAAAAATACAACAGGTCGCCAAAGCCAACAACATAATGGAAAAAAGCCTACAGCACCTGGTATTCCCAGGCGGTCTCCCATCCAGGTACTAACCAGGCCCGACCCTGCTTAGCATCTGAGATCAGATGAGATTGAGCGCATTCAGGGTGATGTGGCTGTAGGCGATCGTGCACTCTACTTACAACTCTCTTGACAAAAGCCAAGGTGGTCACCTCGGGCAATCGAGAGGAAAAATACAGCAGGTCGCCAAAGCCAACAACATAATGGAAAAAAGCCTACGGCACCTGTTATTCCCAGGTGGTCTCCCATCCAGGAACTAACCAGGCCCGACCCTGTTTAGCTTCCGAGATCAGACGCGATCGAGCGTATTCAGGGTGCTGTCGCCGTAGGCGATCTTGCACCCTATTTACAACTCTCTTGACAAAAGCCAAGGTGGTCACCTCGGGCAATCGAGAGGAAAAATACAGCAGGTCGCCAAAGCCAACAACATAATGGAAAAAAGCCTACGGCACCTGGTATTCCCAGGCGGTCTCCCATCCAGGTACGACCCTGCTTAGCATCCGAGATCAGACGAGATTGAGCGCATGCAGGGTGATGTGGCTGTAGGCAATCTTGCACCTTACTTACAACTCTCTTGACAAAAGCCCAGGTGGTCACCTCGGGCAATCGAGAGGAAAAATACAGCAGGTCACCAAAGCCAACAACATAACGGAAAAAAGCCTACGGCACCTGGTATTCCCAGGCGGTCTCCCATCCAGGTACTAACCAGGCCCGACCCTGCTTAGCATCCGAGATCAGACGAGATCGAGCGCATTCAGGGTGATGTGGCCGTAGGCGATCTTTGCACCCTACTTACAACTCTCTTGACAAAAGCCAAGGTGGTCACCTCGGGTAATAGAGAGGATAAATACAGCAGGTCGCCAAAGCCAACAACATAATGGAAAAAAGCCTACGGCACCTGGTATCCCCAGGCGGTGTCCCATCCAGGTACTAACCAGGCCCGACCCTGCTTAGCATCTGAGATCAGAAGAGATCGAGCGCATTCAGGGTGATGTGGCCGTAGGCAATCTTGCACCCTACTTACAACTCTCTTGACAAAAGCCAAGGTGGTCACCTCGGGCAATCAAGAGGAAAAATACAGCAGGTCGCCAAAGCCAACAACATAATGGAAAAAAGCCTACGGCACCTGGTATTCCCAGGCGGTGTCCCATCCAGGTACTAACCAGGCCCGACCCTGCTTAGCATCCGAGATCAGACGAGATTGAGCGCATTCAGGGTGATGTGGCCGTAGGCGATCTTGAACCCTACTTACAACTCTCTTGACAAAAGCCAAGGTGGTCACCTCGGGCAATCGAGAGGAAAAATACAGCAGGTCGCCAAAGCCAACAACATAATGGAAAAAAGCCTACGGCACCTGGTATTCCCAGGCGGTCTCCCATCCAGGTACTAACCAGGCCCGACCCTGCTTAGCATCCGAGATCAGACGAGATTGAGCGCATTCAGGGTGATGTGGCTGTAGGCGATCTTGCACCTTACTTACAACTCTCTTGACAAAAGCCCAGGTGGTCACCTCAGGCAATCGAGAGGAAAAATACAGCAGGTCGCCAAAGCCAACAACATAATGGAAAAAAGCCTACGGCACCTGGTATTCCCAGGCGGTCTCCCATCCAGGTACTAACCAGGCCCGACCCTGTTTAGCATCCGAGATCAGACGAGATCGAGCGCATTCAGGGTGATGTGGCCGTAGGCGATCTGGCACCCTACTTACAACTCTCTTGACAAAAGCCAAGGTGGTCACCTCGGGCAATCGAGAGGAAAAATACAGCAGGTCGCCAAAGCCAACAACATAATGGAAGAAAGCCTACGGCACCTGGTATTCCCAGGCGGTCTCCCATCCAGGTACTAACCAGGCCCGACCCTGCTTAGCATCCGAGATCAGACGAGATCGAGCGCATTCAGGGTGATGTAGCCGTAGGCGATCTGGCACCCTACTTACAACTCTCTTGACAAAAGCCAAGGTGGTCACCTTGGGCAATCGAGAGGAAAAATACAGCAGGTCGCCAAAGCCAACAACATAATGGAAAAAAGCCTACGGCACCTAGTATTCCCAGGCGGTCTCCCACCCAGGTACTAACCAGGCCGGACCCTGCTTAGCATCCGAGATCAGATGAGATCGAGCGCATTCAGGGTGATGTGGCCGTAGGCGGTCTTGCACCCTACTTACAACTCTCTTGACAAAAGCCAAGGTGGTCACCTCGGGCAATCGAGAGGAAAAATACAACAGGTCGCCAAAGCCAACAACATAATGGAAAAAAGCCTACAGCACCTGGTATTCCCAGGCGGTCTCCCATCCAGGTACTAACCAGGCCCGACCCTGCTTAGCTTCTGAGATCAGATGAGATTGAGCGCATTCAGGGTGATGTGGCTGTAGGCGATCGTGCACTCTACTTACAACTCTCTTGACAAAAGCCAAGGTGGTCACCTCGGGCAATCGAGAGGAAAAATACAGCAGGTCGCCAAAGCCAACAACATAATGGAAAAAAGCCTACGGCACCTGGTATTCCAAGGTGGTCTCCCATCCAGGAACTAACCAGGCCCGACCCTGTTTAGCTTCCGAGATCAGACGCAATTGAGCGTATTCAGGGTGATGTGGCCGTAGGCGATCTTGCACCCTACTTACAACTCTCTTGACAAAAGCCAAGGTGGTCACCTCGGGCAATCGAGAGGAAAAATACAGCAGGTCGCCAAAGCCAACAACATAATGGAAAAAAGCCTACGGCACCTGGTATTCCCAGGGGGTCTCCCATCCAGGTGCTAACCAGGCCCGACCCTACTTAGCATTCGAGATCGAGCACATTCAGGGTGATGTGGCTGTAGGCGATCTTGCACCCTACTTACAACTCTCTTGACAAAAGCCAAGGTGGTCACCTCGGGCAATCGAGAGGAAAAATACAGCAGGTCGCCAAAGCCAACAACATAATGGAAAAAAGCCTACGGCACCTGGTATTCCCAGGCGGTCTCCCATCCAGGTACTAACCAGGCCCGACCCTGCTTAGCATCCGAGATCAGACGAGATCGAGCGCATTCAGGGTGATGTGGCCGTAGGCGATCTTGCACCCTACTTACAACTCTCTTGACAAAAGCCAAGGTGGTCACCTCTTGCAATCGAGAGGAAAAATACAGCAGGTCGCCAAAGCCAACAACATAATGGAAAAAAGCCTACGGCACCTGGTATTCCCAGGCGATCTCCCATCCAGGTACTAACCAGGCCCGACCCTGCTTAGCATCCGAGATCAGACGAGATCGAGCGCATTCAGGGTGATGTGGCCGTAGGCGATCTTGCACCCTACTTACAACTCTCTTGACAAAAGCCAAGGTGGTCACCTCGGGCAATCGAGAGGAAAAATACAGCAGGTCGCCAAAGCCAACAACATAATGGAAAAAAGCCTACGGCACCTGGTATTCCCAGGCGGTCTCCCATCCAGGTACTAACCAGGCCCGACCCTGCTTGGCATCCGAGATCAGACGAGATCGAGCGCATTCAGGGTGATGTGGCCGTAGGCGATCTTGCACCCTACTTACAACTCTCTTGACAAAAGCCAAGGTGGTCACCTCGGGCAATCGAGAGGAAAAATACAGCAGGTCGCCAAAGCCAACAACATAATGGAAAAAAGCCTACGGCACCTGGTATTCCCAGGCGGTCTCCCATCCAGGTACTAACCAGGCCCGACCCTGCTTGGCATCCGAGATCAGACGAGATCGAGCGCATTCAGGGTGATGTGGCCGTAGGCAATCTTGCACCCTACTTACAACTGTCTTGACAAAAGCCAAGGTGGTCACCTCGGGCAATCGAGAGGAAAAATACAGCAGGTCGCCAAAGCCAACAACATAATGGAAAAAAGCCTACGGCACCTGGTATTCCCAGGCGGTCTCCCATGCAGGTACTAACCAGGCCCGACCCTGCTTAGCATCCGAGATCAGACGAGATCGAGCGCATTCAGGGAGATGTGGCTGTAGGCGATCTTGCACCCTACTTACAACTCTCTTGACAAAAGCCAAGGTGGTCACCTCGGGCAATCGAGAGGAAATATACAGCAGGTCGCCAAAGCCAACAACATAATGGAAAAAAGCCTACGGCACCTGGTATTCCCAGGCGGTCTCCCATCCAGGTACTAACCAAGCCCGACCCTGCTTAGCATCCGAGATCAGATGAGATCGAGCGCATTCAGTGAGATGTGGCCATAAGCGATCTTGCACTCTACTTACAAATCTCTTGACAAAAGCCAAGGTGGTCACCTCGGGCAATCGAGAGGAAAAATACAGCAGGTCGCCAAAGCCAACAACATAATGGAAAAAAGCCTACGGCACCTGGTATTCCCAGGCGGTCTCCCATCCAGGTACTAACAAGGCCCGACCCTGCTTAGCATCCGAGATCAGATGAGATCGAGCGCATTCAGGGTGATGTGGCCGTAGGCGATCTTGCACCCTACTTACAACTCTCTTGACAAAAGCCAAGGTGGTCACCTCAGGCAATCGAGAGGAAAAATACAGCAGGTCGCCAAAGCCAACAACATAAATGAAAAAAGCCTACGGCACCTGGTATTCCCAGGCGGTCTCCCATCCAGGTACTAACCAGGCCCGACGCTACTTAGCATCCGAGATCAGACGAGATCGAGCGCATTCAGGGTGATGTGGCCATAGGCGATCTTGCACCCTACTTACAACTGTCTTGACAAAAGCCAAGGTGGTCACCTCGGGCAATCGAGAGGAAAAATACAGCAGGTCGCCAAAGCCAACAACATGATGGAAAAAAGCCTACGGCACCTGGTATTCCCATTCGGTCTCCCATCCAAGTACTAACCAGGCCCGACCCTGCTTAGCATCCGAGATCAGACGAGATCGAGCGCATTGAGGGTGATGTGGCCGTAGGCAATCTTGCACCCTACTTACAACTCTCTTGACAAAAGCCAAGGTGGTCACCTCGGGCAATCCAGAGGAAAAATACAGCAGGTCGCCAAAGCCAACAACATAATGGAAAAAAGCCTACGGCACCTGGTATTCCAAGGCGGTCTCCGATCCTGGTACTAACCAGGCCCGACCAGGCTTAGCATCCGAGATCAGACGAGATCGAGCGCATTCAGGGTGATGTGGCCGTAGGCGATCTTGCACCCTACTTACAACTCTCTTGACAAAAGCCAAGGTGGTCACCTCGGGCAATCGAGAGGAAAAATACAGCAGGTCGCCAAAGCCAACAACATAATGGAAAAAAGCCTACGGCACCTGGTATTCTCAGGCGGTCTCCTATCCAGGTACTAACTAGGCCCGACCCTGCTTAGCATCCGAGATCAGACGAGATCGAACGCATTCAGGGTGATGTGGCAGTAGGCGATCTTGCATCCTACTTACAACTCTCTTGACAAAAGCCAAGGTGGTCACCTCGGGCAATCGAAAGGAAAAATACAGCAGGTCGCCAAAGCCAACAACATAATGGAAAAAAGCCTACGGCACCTAGTATTCATAGGCGGTCTCCCATCCAGGTACTAACCAGGCCCGACCCTGCTTAACATCCGAGATCAGATGAGATCGAGCGCATTCAGGGTGATGTGGCAGTAGGCGATCTTGCACCCTACTTACAACTCTCTTGACAAAAGCCAAGGTGGTCACCTCGGGCAATCGAGAGGAAAAATACAGCAGGTTGCCAAAGCCAACAACATAATGGAAAAAAGCCTACGGCACCTGGTATTCCCAGGCGGTCTCCCATCCAGGTACTAACCAGGCGCGACCCTGCTTAGCATCCGAGATCAGACGAGATCGAGCGCATTCAGGGTGATGTGGCCGTAGGGGGTCTTGCACCCTACTTACAACTCTCTTGACAAAAGCCAAGGTGGTCACCTCGGGCAATCGAGAGGAAAAATACAGCAGGTCGCCAAAGCCAACAACATAATGGAAAAAAACCTCCGGCACCTGGTATTCCCAGGGGGTCTCCCATCCAGGTGCTAACCAGGCCCGACCCTACTTAGCATTCGAGATCGAGCACATTCAGGGTGATGTGGCTGTAGGCGATCTTGCACCCTACTTACAACTCTCTTGACAAAAGCCAAGGTGGTCACCTCGGGCAATCGAGAGGAAAAATACAGCAGGTCGCCAAAGCCAACAACATAATGGAAAAAAGCCTACGGCACCTGGTATTCCCAGGCGATCTCCCATCCAGGTACTAACCAGGCCCGACCCTGCTTAGCATCCGAGATCAGACGAGATCGAGCGCATTCAGGGTGATGTGGCCGTAGGCGAACTTGCACCCTACTTACAACTCTCTTGACAAAAGCCAAGGTGGTCACCTCGGGCAATCGAGAGGAAAAATACAGCAGGTCGCCAAAGCCAACAACATAATGGAAAAAAGCCTACGGCACCTGGTATTCCCAGGCGGTCTCCCATGCAGGTACTAACCAGGCCCAATCCTGCTTAGCATCCGAGATCAGACGAAATCGAGCGCATTCAGGGTGATGTGGCCGTAGGCGATCTTGCACCCTACTTACAACTCTCTTGACAAAAGCCAAGGTGGTCACCTCGGGCAATCGAGAGGAAAAATACAGCAGGTCGCCAAAGCCAACAACGTAATGGAAAAAAGCCTACGGCACCTGGTATTCCCAGTCGGTCTCCCATCCAGGTACTAACCAGGCCCGACCTTGCTTAGCATCAGAGATCAGACGAGATCGAGCGCATTCAGGGTGATGTGGCCGTAGGCGATCTGGCACCCTACTTACAACTCTCTTGACAAAAGCCAAGGTGGTCACCTCGGGCAATCGAGAGGAAAAATACAGCAGGTCGCCAAAGCCAACAACATAATGGAAAAAAGCCTACGGCACCTGGTATTCCCAGGCGGTCTCCCATCCAGGTACTAACCAGGCCCGACCCTGCTTAGCATCCGAGATCAGACGAGATCGAGCGCATTCAGGGTGATGTGGCCATAGGCGATCTAGCACCCTACTTACAACTCTCTTGACAAAAGCCAAGGTGGTCACCTCGGGCAATCGAGAGGAAAAATACAGCAGGTCGCCAAAGCCAACAACATAATGGAAAAATGCCTACGGCACCTGGTATTCCGAGGCGGTCTCCCATCCAGGTACTAACCAGGCCCGATCCTGCTTAGCATCCGAGATCAGACGAGATCGAGTGCATTCAGGGTGATGTGGCCGTAGGCGATCTTGCACCCTACTTACAACTCTCTTGACAAAAGCCAAGGTGGTCACCTCGGGCAATCGAGAGGAAAAATACAGCAGGTCGCCAAAGCCAACAACATAATGGAAAAAAGCCTACGGCACCTGGTATTCCCAGGCGGTCTCCCATCCAGGTACTAACCAGACACGACCCTGCTTAGCATCCGAGATCAGACGAGATCGAGCGCATTTAGGGTGATGTGGCCGCAGACGATCTTACACCCTACTTACAACTCTCTTGACAAAAGCCAAGGTGGTCACCTCGGGCAATAGAGAGGAAAAATACAGGCGGTCGCCAAAGCCAACAACATAATGGAAAAAAGCCTACGGCACCTGGTATTCCCAGGCGGTCTCCCATCCAGGTACTAACCAGGCATGACCCTGCTTAGCATCCAAGATCAGATGAGATCGAGCGCATTAAGGGTGATGTGGCCATAGGCGATCTTGGACTTTACTTACAACTCTCTTGACAAAAGCCAAGGTTGTCACCTCGGGCAATCGAGAGGAAAAATACAGCAGGTCGCCAAAGCCAACAACATAATGGAAAAAAGCCTACGGCACCTGGTATTCCCAGGCGGTCTCCCATCCAGGTACTAACCAGGCCCGACCCTGCTTAGTAACCGAGATCAGACGAGATCGAGCGCATTCAGGGTGATGTGGCCGTAGGCGATCTTGCACCCTACTTACAACTCTCTTGACAAAAGCCAAGGTGGTCACCTCGGGCAATCGAGAGGAAAAATACAGCAGGTCGCCAAAGCCAACAACATAATGGAAAAAAGCCTACGGCACCTGGTATTCCCAGGCGGTCTCCTATCCAGGTACTAAGAAGGGCCCGACCCTGCTTAGCATCCGAGATCAGACGAGATCGAGCGCATTCAGAGTGATATGGCCGTAGGCAATCTTGCACCCTACTTACAACTCTCTTGACAAAAGCCAAGGTGGTCACCTCTTGCAATCGAGAGGAAAAATACAGCAGGTCTCCAAAGCCAACAACATAATGAAAAAAAGCCTACGGCACCTAGTATTCCCAGGCGGTCTCCCATCCAGGTACTAACCAGGCCCGACCCTGCTTAGCATCCGAGATCAGACGAGATCGAGTGCATTCAGGGTGATGTGGCCGTAGGCGATCTTGCACCCTACTTACAACTCTCTTGACAAAAGCCAAGGTGGTCACCTCGGGCAATCGAGAGGAAAAATACAGCAGGTCGCCAAAGCCAACAACATAATGGAAAAAAGCCTACGGCACCTGGTATTCGCAGGCGGTCTCCCATCCAGGTACTAACCAGGCCCGACCCTGCTTAGCATCCGAGATCAGACGAGATCGAGCGCATTCAGGGTGATGTGGCCGTAGGCGATCTTGCACCCTACTTACAACTCTCTTGACAAAAGCCAAGGTGGTCACCTCGGGCAATCGAGAGGAAAAATACAGCAGGTCGCCAAAGCCAACAACCTAATGGAAAAAAGCCTACGGCACCTGGTATTCCCAGGCGGTCTCCCATCCAGGTACTAACCAGGCCCGACCCTGCTTAGCATCCGAGATCAGACAAGATCGAGCGCATTCAGGGTGATGTGGCCATAGACGATCTTGCACCCTACTTACAACTCTCTTGACAAAAGCCAAGGTGGTCACCTCGGGCAATCGAGAGGAAAAATACAGCAGGTCGCCAAAGCCAACAACGTAATGGAAAAAAGCCTACGGCACCTGGTATTCCCAGGCGGTCTCCCATCCAGGTACTAACCAGGCCCGACCCTGCTTAGCATCCGAGATCAGACGAGATCGAGTGCATTCAGGGTGATGTGGCCGTAGGCGGTCTTGCACCCTACTTACAACTCTCTTGACAAAAGCCAAGGTGGTCACCTCGGGCAATCGAGAGGAAAAATACAGCAGGTCGCCAAAGCCAACAACATAATGGAAAAAAGCCTATGGCACCTGGCATTCCCAGGCGGTCTCCCATCCAGGTACTAACCAGGCCCGACCCTGCTTAGCATCTGAGATCAGACGAGATCGAGCGCATTCAGGGTGATGTGGCCGTAGGCGATCTTGCACCCTACTTACAACTCTCTTGACTAAAGCCAAGGTGGTCACCTCGGGCAATCGAGAGGAAAAATACAGCAGGTCGCCAAAGCCAACAACATAATGGAAAAAAGCCTACGGCACCTGGTATTCCCAGGCGGTCTCCCATCCAGGTACTAACCAGGCCCGACTTTGCTTAGCATCTGAGATCAGACGAGAGCGAGCGCATTCAGGGTGATGTGGCCGTAAGCGATCTTGCACCCTACTTACAACTCTCTTGACAAAAGCCAAGGTGGTCACCTCGGGCAATCGAGAGGAAAAATACAGCAGGTCGCCAAAGCCAACAACATAATGGAAAAAAGCCTATGGCACCTGGCATTCCCAGGCGGTCTCCCATCCAGGTACTAACCAGGCCCGACCCTGCTTAGCATCTGAGATCAGACGAGATCGAGCGCATTCAGGGTGATGTGGCCGTAGGCGATCTTGCACCCTACTTACAACTCTCTTGACTAAAGCCAAGGTGGTCACCTCGGGCAATCGAGAGGAAAAATACAGCAGGTCGCCAAAGCCAACAACATAATGGAAAAAAGCCTACGGCACCTGGTATTCCCAGGCGGTCTCCCATCCAGGTACTAACCAGGCCCGACTCTGCTTAGCATCTGAGATCAGACGAGAGCGAGCGCATTCAGGGTGATGTGGCCCTAGGCGATCTTGCACCCTACTTACAACTCTCTTGACAAAAGCCAAGGTGGTCACCTCAGGCAATCGAAAGGAAAAATACAGCAGGTCGCCAAAGCCAACAACATAATGGAAAAAAGCCTACGGCACCTGGTATTCCCAGGCGGTCTCCCATGCAGGTACTAACCAGGCCCAACCCTGCTTAGCATCCAAGATCAGATGTGATTGCGCGCTTTTAGGGTGATGTGGCCGTAGGCCATCTTGCACCCTACTTACAACTCTCTTGACAAAAGCCAAGGTGGTCACCTCGGGCAATCAAGAGGAAAAATACAGCAGGTCGCCAAAGCCAACAACATAATGGAAAAAAGCCTACGGCACCTGGTATTCCCAGGCGGTCTCCCATCCAGGTACTAACCAGGCCCGACCCTACTTAGCATCTGAGATCAGACAAGATTGAGCGCATTCAGGGTGATGTGGCCATAGGTGAGCTTGCACCCTACTTACAACTCTCTTGACAAAAGCCAAGGTGGTCACCTCGGGCAATAGAGAGGAAAAATACAGCAGGTCGCCAAAGCCAACAACATAATGGAAAAAAGCCTACAGCACCTAGTATTCCCAGGCGGTCTCCCATCCAGGTACTAACCAGGCCCGACCCTGCTTAGCATCCGAGATCAGACGAGATCGAGCGCATTCAGGGTGATGTGGCCGTAGGCGATCTTGCACCCTACTTACAACTCTCTTGACAAAAGCCAAGGTGGTCACCTCGGGCAATCGAGAGGAAAAATACAGCAGGTCGCCAAAGCCAACAACATAATGGAAAAAGCCTACGGCACCTAGTATTCCCAGGCGGTCTCCCATCCAGGTACTAACCAGGCCCGACCCTGCTTAGCATCCGAGATCAGACGAGATCGAGCGCATTCAGGGTGATGTGGCCGTAGGCGATCTTGCACCCTACTTACAACTCTCTTGACAAAAGCCAAGGTGGTCACCTCGGGCAATCGAGAGGAAAAATACAGCAGGTCGCCAAAGCCAACAACATGATGGAAAAAAGCCTACGGCACCCGGTATTCTCAGGCGGTCTCCCATCCAGGTCCTACCCTGCTTAGCATCCGAGATCAGACGAGATCGAGCGCATTCAGGGTGATGTGGCCATAGGCGATCTTGCACCCTACTTACAACTATCTTGACAAAAGCCAAGGTGGTCACCTGGCGCAATCGAGAGGAAAAATACAGCATATCGCCAAAGCCAACAACATAATGGAAAAAAGCCTACGGCACCTGGTATTCGCAGGCGGTCTCCCATCCAGGTACTAACCAGGCCCGACCCTGCTTAGCATCCGAGATCAGACGAGATCGAGCGCATTCAGGGTGATGTGGCCGTTGGCGATCTTGCACCCTACTTACAACTCTCTTGACAAAAGCCAAGGTGGTCACCTCGGGCAATCGAGAGGAAAAATACAGCAGGTCGCCAAAGCCAACAACGTAATGGAAAAAAGCCTACGGCACCTGGCATTCCCAGGCGGTCTCCCATCCAGGTACTAACCAGGCCCGACCCTGCTTAGCATCCGAGATCAGATGAGATCGAGTGCATTCAGGGTGATGTGGCCGTAGGCGATCTTGCACCCTACTTACAACTCTCTTGACGAAAGCCAAGGTGGTCACCTCGGGCAATCGAGAGGAAAAATACAGCAGGTCGCCAAAGCCAACAACATAATGGAAAAAAGCCTACGGCACCTAGTATTCCCAGGCGGTCTCCCATCCAGGTACTAACCAGGCCTGACCCTGCTTAGCATCCGAGATCAGATGAGATCGAGCGCATTCAGGGTGATGTGGCCATAGGCGATCTTGCACCCTACTTACAACTCTCTTGACGAAAGCCAAGGTGGTCACCTCGGGCAATCGAGAGGAAAAATACAGCAGGTCGCCAAAGCCAACAACATAATGGAAAAAAGCCTACGGCACCTGGTATTCCCAGGCGGTCTGCCATCCAGGTACTAACCAGGCCCGGCCCTGCTTAGCATCCGATATCAGACGAGATCAAGCGCATTCAGGGTGATGTGGCCATAGGCAATCTTAAGCCCTACTTACAACTCTCTTGACAAAAGCCAAGGTGGTCACCTCGGGCAATCAAGAGGAAAAATACAGCAGGTCGCCAAAGCCAACAACATAATGGAAAAAAGCCTACGGCACCTGGTATTCCCAGGCGGTCTCCCATCCAGGTACTAACCAGGCCCGACCCTGCTTAGCATCTGAGATCAGACGAGATCGAGCGCATTCAGGGTGATGTGGCCATAGGCGAGCTTGCACCCTACTTACAACTCTCTTGACAAAAGCCAAGGTGGTCACCTCGGGCAATCGAGAGGAAAAATACAGCAGGTCGCCAAAGCCAACAACGTAATGGAAAAAAGCCTACGGCACCTGGTATTCCCAGGCGGTCTCCCATCCAGGTACTAACCAGGCCCGACCCTGCTTAGCATCCGAGATCAGACGAGATCGAGTGCATTCAGGGTGATGTGGCCGTAGGCGGTCTTGCACCCTACTTACAACTCTCTTGACAAAAGCCAAGGTGGTCACCTCGGGCAATCGAGAGGAAAAATACAGCAGGTCGCCAAAGCCAACAACATAATGGAAAAAAGCCTACGGCACCTAGTATTCCCAGGCGGTCTCCCATCCAGGTACTAACCAGGCCCGACCCTGCTTAGCATCCGAGATCAGACGAGATCGAGTGCATTCAGGGTGATGTGGCCGTAGGCGATCTTGCACCCTACTTACAACTCTCTTGACAAAAGCCAAGGTGGTCACCACGGGCAATCGAGAGGAAAAATACAGCAGGTCGCCAAAGCCAACAACATAATGGAAAAAAGCCTACGGCACCTAGTATTCCCAGGCGGTCTCCCATCCAGGTACTAACCAGGCCCGACCCTGCTTAGCATCCGAGATCAGACGAGATCGAGCGCATTCAGGGTGATGTGGCCATAGGCGATCTTGCACCCTACTTACAACTCTCTTGACAAAAGCCAAGGTGGTCACCTCGGGCAATCGAGAGGAAAAATACAGCAGGTCGCCAAAGCCAACAACATAATGGAAAAATCCCTACGGCACCTAGTATTCCCAGGCGGTCTCCCACCCAGGTACTAACCAGGCCCGACCCTGCTTAGCATCCGAGATCAGACGAGATTGAGCGCATTCAAGGTGATGTGGCCATAGGCGATCTTGCACCCTACTTACAACTCTCTTGACAAAAGCCAAGGTGGTCAGCTTGGGCAATCGAGTGGAAAAATACAGCAGGTCGCCAAAGCCAACAACATAATGGAAAAAAGCCTACGGCACCTGGTATTCCCAGTCGGTCTCCCATCCAGGTACTAACCAGGCCCGACCCTGCGTAGCATCCGAGATCAGACAAGATCAAGCGCATTCAGGGTGATGTGGCAGTAGGCAATCTTGCACCCTACTTACAACTCTCTTGACAAAAGCCAAGGTGGTCACCTCGGGCAATCGAGAGGAAAAATACAGCAGGTCGCCAAAGCCAACAACATAATGGAAAAAAGCCTACGGCACCTAGTATTCCCAGGCGGTCTCCCATGCAGGTACTAACCAGGCCCGACCCTGCTTAGCATCCAAGATCAGACGAGATCGAGCGCATTCAGAGTGATGTGGCTGTAGGCGATCTTGCACCCTACTTACAACTCTCTTGACAAAAGCCAAGGTGGTCACCTCGGGCAATCGAGAGTAAAAATACAGCAGGTCGCCAAAGCCAACAACATAATGGAAAAAAGCCTACGGCACCTGGTATTCCCAGGCGGTCTCCCATCCAGGTACTAACCAGGCCCGACCCTGCTTAGCATCTGAGATAAGACGAGATCGAGCGCATTCAGGGTGATGTGGCCATAGGCGAGATTGCACCCTACTTACAACTCTCTTGACAAAAGCCAAGGTGGTCACCTCGGGCAATCGAGAGGAATAATACAGCAGGTCGCCAAAGCCAACAACGTAATGGAAAAAAGCCTACGGCACCTGGTATTCCCAGGCGGTCTCCCATCCAGGTACTAACCAGGCCCGACCCTGCTTAGCATCCGAGATCAGACGAGATCGAGTGCATTCAGGGTGATGTGGCCGTAGGCGATCTTGAACCCTACTTACAACTCTCTTGACAAAAGCCAAGGTGGTCACCTCGGGCAATCGAGAGGAAAAATACAGCAGGTCGCCAAAGCCAACAACATAATGGAAAAAAGCCTACGGCACCTAGTATTCCCAGGCGGTCTCCCATCCAGGTACTAACCAGGCCCGACCCTGCTTAGCATCCGAGATCAGACGAGATCGAGCGCATTCAGGGTGATGTGGCCGTAGGCGATCTTGCACCCTACTTACAACTCTCTTGACAAAAGCCAAGGTGGTCACCTCGGGCAATCGAGAGGAAAAATACAGCAGGTCGCCAAAGCCAACAACATAATGGAAAAAAGCCTACGGCACCTAGTATTCCCAGGCGGTCTCCCATCCAGGTACTAACCAGGCCCGACCCTGCTTAGCATCCGAGATCAGACGAGATCGAGCGCATTCAGGGTGATGTGGCCGTAGGCGTTCTTGCACCCTACTTACAACTCTCTTGACAAAAGCCAAGGTGGTCACCTCGGGCAATCGAGAGGAAAAATACAGCAGGTCGCCAAAGCCAACAACATGATGGAAAAAAGCCTACGGCACCCGGTATTCTCAGGCGGTCTCCCATCCAGGTCCTACCCTGCTTAGCATCCGAGATCAGACGAGATCGAGCGCATTCAGGGTGATGTGGCCATAGGCGATCTTGCACCCTACTTACAACTATCTTGACAAAAGCCAAGGTGGTCACCTGGCGCAATCGAGAGGAAAAATACAGCATATCGCCAAAGCCAACAACATAATGGAGAAAAGCCTACGGCACCTGGTATTCGCAGGCGGTCTCCCATCCAGGTACTAACCAGGCCCGACCCTGCTTAGCATCCGAGATCAGACGAGATCGAGCGCATTCAGGGTGATGTGGCCGTAGGCGATCTTGCACCCTACTTACAACTCTCTTGACAAAAGCCAAGGTGGTCACCTCGGGCAATCGAGAGGAAAAATACAGCAGGTCGCCAAAGCCAACAACATAATGGAAAAAAGCCTACGGCACCTGGTATTCCCAGGCAGTCTCCCATCCAGGTACTAACCAGGCCCGACCCTGCTTAGCATCCGAGATCAGACGAGATCGAGCGCATTCAGGGTGATGTGGCCATAGGCGATCTTGCACCCTACTTACAACTCTCTTGACAAAAGCCAAGGTGGTCACCTCGGGTAATCGAGAGGAAAAATACAGCAGGTCGCCAAAGCCAATAACATAATGTAAAAAAGCCTACGGCACCTGGTATTCCCAGGGGGTCTCCCATCCAGGTACTAAACAGGCCCGACCCTGCTTAGCATCCGAGATCAGACGAGATCGAGTGCATTCAGGGTGATGTGGCCGTAGGCGATCCTGCACCTTACTTAAAACTCTCTTGACAAAAGCCAAGGTGGTCACCTCGGGCAATCGAGAGGAAAAGTACAGCAGGTCGCCAAAGCCAACAACATAATGGAAAAAAGCCTACGGCACCTGGTATTCTCAGGCGGTGTCCCATCCAGGTACTAACCAGGCTCCAACGCTGCTTAGCATCCAAGATCAGACGAGATCGAGCGCATTCAGGGTGATGTGGCCGTAGGCGATCTTGCAGCCTACTTACAACTCTCTTGACAAAAGCCAAGGTGGTCACCTCGGGCAATCGAGAGGAAAAATACAGCAGGTCGCAAAAGCCAACAACATATTGGAAAAAAGCCTACGGCACCTGGTATTCCCAGGCGGTCTCCCATCAAGGTACTAACCAGGCCCGACTCTGCTTAGCATCCGAGATCAGACGAGATCGAGCGCATTCAGGGTGATGTGGCCGTAGGCGATCTTGCACCCTACTTACAACTCTCTTGACAAAAGCCAAGGTGGTCACCTCGGGCAATCGAGAGGAAAAATACAGCAGGTCGCCAAAGCCAACAACATAATGGAAAAAAGCCTATGGCACCTGGTATTCCCAGGCGGTCTCCCATCCAGGTACTAACCAGGCCCGACCCTGCTTAGCATCCGAGATCAGACGAGATCGAGCGCATTCAGAGTGATGTGGCCGTAGGCGATCTTGCACCCTACTTACAACTCTCTTGACAAAAGCCAAGGTGGTCACCTCGGGCAATCGAGAGGAAAAATACAGCAGGTCGCCAAAGCCAACAACATAATGGAAAAAAGCCTACAGCACCTGGTATTCCCAGACGTTCTCCCATCCAGGTACTAACCAGGCCCGACCCTGCTTAGCATCCGAGATCAGACGAGATTGAGCGCATTCAGGGTGATGTGGCCGTAGGCTATCTTGCACCCTACTTACAACGCTCTTGACAAAAGCCAAGGTGGTCACCTCGGGCAATCGAGAGGAAAAATACAGCAGGTCGCCAAAGCCAACAACATAATGGAAAAAAGCCTACGTCACCTGGTATTCCCAGACGGTCTCCCATCCAGGTACTAACCAGGCCCGACCCTGCTTCGCATCCGAGATCACACGAGATCGAGCGCATTCAGGGTGATGTGGCCGTAGGCGATCTTGCACCCTACTTACAACTCTCTTGACAAAAGCCAAGGTGGTCACCTCGGGCAATCGAGAGGAAAAATACAGCAGGTCGCCAAAGCCAACAACATAATGGAAAAAAGCCTATGGCACGTGGTATTCCCAGGCGGTCTCCCATCCAGGTACAAACCAGGCCCGACCCTGCTTAGCATCCGAGATCAGACGAGATCGAGCGCATTCAGAGTAATGTGGCCGGAGGCGATCTTGCACCCTACTTACAACTCTCTTGACAAAAGCCAAGGTGGTCACCTCGGGCAATCGAGAGGAAAAATACAGCAGGTCGCCAAAGCCAACAACATAATGGAAAAAAGCCTACAGCACCTGGTATTCCCAGACGGTCTCCCATCCAGGTACTAACCAGGCCCGACCCTGCTTAGCATCCGAGATCAGACGAGATTGAGCGCATTCAGGGTGATGTGGCCGTAGGCTATCTTGCACCCTACTTACAACGCTCTTGACAAAAGCCAAGGTGGTCACCTCGGGCAATCGAGAGGAAAAATACAGCAGGTCGCCAAAGCCAACAACATAATGGAAAAAAGCCTACGTCACCTGGTATTCCCAGACGGTCTCCCATCCAGGTACTAACCAGGCCCGACCCTGCTTCGCATCCGAGATCACACGAGATCGAGCGCATTCAGGGTGATGTGGCCGTAGGCGATCTTGCACCCTTCTTACAACTCTCTTGACAAAAGCCAAGGTGGTCACCTCGGGCAATCGAGAGGAAAAATACAGCAAGTCGCCAAAGCCAACAACATAATGGAAAAAAGCCTACGGCACCTGGTATTCCCAGGCGGTCTCCCATCCAGATACTAACCATGCCCGACCCTGCTTAGCATCCGAGATCAGACGAGATCGAGCGCATTCAGGGTGATGTGGCCGTAGGCGATCTTGCACCCTACTTACAACTCTCTTGACAAAAGCCAAGGTGGTCACCTCGGGCAATCGAGAGGAAAAATACAGCAGGTCGCCAAAGCCAACAACATAATGGAAAAAAGCCTACGGCACCTGGTATTCCCAGGCGGTCTCCCATCCAGGTACTAACCAGGCCCGACCCTGCTTAGCATCCGAGATCAGACGAGATCGAGCGCATTCAGGGTAATGTGGCCATAGGCGATCTTGCACCCTACTTACAACTCTCTTGACAAAAGCCAAGGTGGTCACCTCGGGTAATCGAGAGGAAAAATACAGCAGGTCGCCAAAGCCAATAACATAATGTAAAAAAGCCTACGGCACCTGGTATTCCCAGGCGGTCTCCCATCCAGGTACTAAACAGGCCCGACCCTGCTTAGCATCCGAGATCAGACGAGATCGAGTGCATTCAGGGTGATGTGGCCGTAGGCGATCCTGCACCTTACTTAAAACTCTCTTGACAAAAGCCAAGGTGGTCACCTCGGGCAATCGAGAGGAAAAGTACAGCAGGTCGCCAAAGCCAACAACATAATGGAAAAAAGCCTACGGCACCTGGTATTCTCAGGCGGTGTCCCATCCAGGTACTAACCAGGCTCCAACGCTGCTTAGCATCCAAGATCAGACGAGATCGAGCGCATTCAGGGTGATGTGGCCGTAGGCGATCTTGCAGCCTACTTACAACTCTCTTGACAAAAGCCAAGGTGGTCACCTCGGGCAATCGAGAGGAAAAATACAGCAGGTCGCAAAAGCCAACAACATATTGGAAAAAAGCCTACGGCACCTGGTATTCCCAGGCGGTCTCCCATCAAGGTACTAACCAGGCCCGACTCTGCTTAGCATCCGAGATCAGACGAGATCGAGCGCATTCAGGGTGATGTGGCCGTAGGCGATCTTGCACCCTACTTACAACTCTCTTGACAAAAGCCAAGGTGGTCACCTCGGGCAATCGAGAGGAAAAATACAGCAGGTCGCCAAAGCCAACAACATAATGGAAAAAAGCCTATGGCACCTGGTATTCCCAGGCGGTCTCCCATCCAGGTACTAACCAGGCCCGACCCTGCTTAGCATCCGAGATCAGACGAGATCGAGCGCATTCAGAGTGATGTGGCCGTAGGCGATCTTGCACCCTACTTACAACTCTCTTGACAAAAGCCAAGGTGGTCACCTCGGGCAATCGAGAGGAAAAATACAGCAGGTTGCCAAAGCCAACAACATAATGGAAAAAAGCCTACGGCACCTGGTATTCCCAGACGGTCTCCCATCCAGGTACTAACCAGGCCCGACCCTGCTTAGCATCCGAGATCAGATGAGATTGAGCGCATTCAGGGTGATGTGGCCGTAGGCTATCTTGCACCCTACTTACAACGCTCTTGACAAAAGCCAAGGTGGTCACCTCGGGCAATCGAGAGGAAAAATACAGCAGGTCGCCAAAGCCAACAACATAATGGAAAAAAGCCTACGTCACCTGGTATTCCCAGACGGTCTCCCATCCAGGTACTAACCAGGCCCGACCCTGCTTCGCATCCGAGATCACACGAGATCGAGCGCATTCAGGGTGATGTGGCTGTAGGCGATCTTGCACACTTCTTACAACTCTCTTGACAAAAGCCAAGGTGGTCACCTCGGGCAATCGAGAGGAAAAATACAGCAAGTCGCCAAAGCCAACAACATAATGGAAAAAAGCCTACGGCACCCGGTATTCCCAGGCGGTCTCCCATCCAGATACTAACCATGCCCGACCCTGCTTAGCATCCGAGATCAGACGAGATCGAGCGCATTCAGGGTGATGTGGCCGTAGGCGATCTCGCACCCTACTTACAACTCTCTTGACAAAAGCCAAGGTGGTCACTATAAGGGGATACCTATTGAAATTACTAGTCAAAATCTAGTACCAATATGCTTAGGCTTGCATTTCAATAGGTTCAGAATTACAAGCATACTGGCGTACGTGACAAACTATATAGATAGCGTGACTAGATGACAGATATCTGTATGTCTCTCCAGAGGGTCTATGCAAGATATTGATATCTCAGGAAAACATCTGCCTGTGTTTTCTTCTCTGTACATTGTTGAGAGGCACAAAGCTAGATAAGGACTGGTTACGCAAGAATATGGTCAGTCAGCAGATGCTGAAAGGGCAAAATAACTGTCAGAAGATTGTATTAACCTTTGACTTTCATTTCAGGAAAGAACTAATGTCATGAGTTAAGAAATTGTTGATGTGTAAATCACCCGATTGGCCCCTCACAGGGCAGGGCTTTGTAGAGTACCACATAAAAGACGGTCCACTCTCCCATTAAACCTTGTAATCAGTTACCACGTACTCAGGAGTGTATGTGTATTGGTTATCCGCCGGCGATTGGGACCTCCATTGAGCCACTCCAGCCTAGGCTATCCAGGGGTTATCTAGAAGACGAACACCTTACAGTTTTTGGTACCAGAAGTGGGGTGTGTTTGCACAGGTAAGTCATTTACACCTTTACCTCTTTTTATGGTAATTGGCGTTTATGCTTGACCTGTCCAAACAACCATTATAAGAAATTTAATTGTATATATATATATAAACTGTGCCTTCGCAACGGACTAGGCTGGTCCCTTGGGGGGTGAAAAGGGTTCGCAGGTACTGAGGAGTCTGACTAGGTTGGTCCGACTATAAACTAAGAGAGATATTCATGATTATATTCTAACACGGGAGGTATCATATACGCCCGTGACATAAGGATTGGCTAAATGGACGCCCACTTGAGAACTTTTAAAGTGCACTATAAATAATGAAATGCATCATGATGTGATTACTTGATAATGTACATGTAAAGTTTTAAAGCTGAAATATTAAACCATAAAAATATGTCTGTTTCTCTTTAGGTGCAAGCGTAAGTATATAGAGTATTAACGTTGTATAAGATATAATTATATAGAGTGGATATCTGTTTGAATAAACCCAACTGTTGTTAAATTAATACAGAGTATGAAGAACCAGATTGTAGTGAGGTAGCACCCGCCTGTTCACGCTGCACGCTAGGTTTACTTTTTCTTAGCATTTATGAAAGGTAGATTCTTTTGACCACTAGACCTACAGGCTTCTCTTGCAGACTTGGTGTAAGAGGGGTATATCCCGCCACCAGGAAAGGTACCCTTCATCGTATATTAAGGGTAAATCTTCACAGTTTTATATAAGTCCATCTGCCCCAAAAGATCAGGGATCCTACTCCCAGACCAGAGACCGGATTATTGAACAAACCGGGTGTTATCACCTGTGTCCTACCACTAGACACACACTGCCCAGACTACTAGATGGGGAATTCTGCAGCAACCCAAGCCATGGCCACCCCATCACCCTATGAATTTGTCAGTAATATGATCCCTGGCCCCCAGGTAGAACCATTTTGGACACAAGTCCGAGAAAGGTGTCAGCAATTGGGGATACATGACCCAGGGCCATATGGTCCTTGTACTGAGGAAGACTGTCAGGAAGTAAGTAAAATATGCCAAATCCACAAAAATTCGTACCCTCCAGGGAAGTGGGAAAATATTCAATATATAAAAGATTGTTACCATGCATGGGATAAATGTCTATGCAAATATAAAAAGAAGCATATTAATAAAACTACAAAGCTTACTCCAAATATAGGACCCAGTACTATGGCTGAAGCCCCTGCACCCCCTTCACCTTCACCTCCCCCGCCTCAATGTCCACCCCCACCTTATGTTATGGTAAAAAACAAAGATGGGACGCCAGGTCCATACCTTCAACTATATCCTTCACTGGATCCTGTAGTCCTAGCCGCCATAGCACACACCACAGCAACACCACAACAAGTGGCCCAATGGGAACAAGTAAGTAGGGGCAGAGAGGAAGAGGGGAGACAGGAGGAAGTTACAGGACAAGAAGAAGTGGGTAGTCCCGAAAAGCAGGAATTAGAGGCAAAGATAAAAGAGTTTGAAGAGAGGAAAAAGGAGGAAGAAGAGAAAATAGGGAAAAGGAGAACTGAGTTAGAAACACTTATGGAAGAACTAAAACAAAAAGAAATAGCCCTCAATGAGGCAGAAAAGGTAGAAGTGGATAGGAAAATAGTGTTAGAAATGTATCAGAAAGACTTGGAAGAAAGGAAGAAGGAATTCCAGGAGGGAAGAGAGAGAGAGGAACAAAGGATGGAGGACCTAAAAAAGGAACTAGAAAAGTTAAGAAGGCAATTAGGGAAGAAGGAGGAAATGTTAAAAGAAGCGCAGGATAGGATTATAGCGCTGCCCCCCACCACTACAAGAAGCCATACAAAAGAGACACCTATTCCCAAAACTGAGGAGTCAGGTCCAATTAGTAAAAAAGGGACATTATCCATAGAAGAGGAAACTGAGAAAGAAGCAGTAGGGGCTTCATTCAAAGCACCTTTGATGACCATAGGGGACACCGAGGTGCATATACCATTACCTTTGGGTACACTCTCCAAAATAAAAGAACTATGTCCCAATCCCAAGAAGTATCCACGAGATGCAGGTACCTTTCTGGCAAAATATAGTGCAAGCACAGGGCTTGACAAGGATGACATAAAAGGTATTCTTAGCATTGTAGACCCAGACAGCCCAGAAGAAGCCCCTGTAGACGACCTATGGGCAACCCATATCCAGACCAATAAGGATTGGATATCCTTTTGGAAAGGCATGGGAGGTCATTGGTCCAAATTATACAAAGGATCATCTGCACTCCAAGAACTGATCCTAGCCAAGCAGGGACCTAAAGAGAAATTCTATGATTACTGTACCAGAGTATACTCCCTATGGAAAGCTGTAGATAGGGCCACACCACAATTATTTACTACTACCATCATGTCGGGAGGCGATCCCAAAGTGACGCAATTGCTCAAATTCACAAACCCCAAATGGGCGGAGCAAGTACCAGATGAATTTATGAAGGATGCTAGGTCCAGAGAGACTTCAGGAGTCTTTGAACAAAAAGGGGGAATTTTCCCCTCCTTGACACAAACACAAACCCTAGTCACATCTGAAACCTCATCCTCACCACCGCACCTCATGACCATGCAGCCCTACCCACCTGACCAAGGATGTTTCAATTGTGGGGAACGGGGACTTTGGAAATCACAGTGCCCATATAGACAGAGGGCGAGCTATCCAAGGGGCAGGGGAAGGGGGTACAACGCTGCTAATCGCCCCCCCCCTCACACTACAAGGTACCCCCAATACCCGCCACCTCCCCAAACACCATCTCAAAACCATGCGCTTGCACAGCCACCCTACACCCCAACCTCTAACAGACCTCCCCCTCGAATCCCCATGCAGTGGCCGTCTACCCGACAAACATACCCCCAATAGGGATGCCTAGAGTATGTCCCTTCCCTCAGTCTGGTGTGCCACAACCTATCATGGAAGAGTCTACCACAAGTTATATTACGCATAGACAACCACATAGTGTGTTTCCTGCTTGATTCAGGTGCCACTTTTAGCTCATTAAATGATGAGAGGTATGACACACCACTGTGTACTGAGGGACACTCTATTGGAATAAATGGGACATCGGTTACTCATTCCGTCACCCCGCCTTTACCAGTCTCTACCCCGGATGGACTAGAGCTATGTATGCAGAGTTTCGCTATCCTGACTTCCTGTCCAGTGTCCCTAATGGGCAGAGATTTACTATCCCAGTTGAACATTACCATTAAGTTTGACAAAGACGGCTCCCTCACTGCGAGTTATGACACACCACTGTGTACTGAGGGACACTCTATTGGAATAAATGGGACATCGGTTACTCATTCCGTCACCCCGCCTTTACCAGTCTCTACCCCGGATGGACTAGAGCTATGTATGCAGAGTTTCGCTATCCTGACTTCCTGTCCAGTGTCCCTAATGGGCAGAGATTTACTATCCCAGTTGAACATTACCATTAAGTTTGACAAAGACGGCTCCCTCACTGCGAGTTCCCCTCTTTGTGACTTACACAGCCCAAAAAGACATGCACACAGGAGTTTCTTTCTAATGATACCTTCCTCCCTTGACCATCACACAATTTGGGCAGAAAACAAAGGTAGTGTGGGCTTTATTAATTGCACACCATATGCACCACAAATGCGATCAGATGCAGGGATACAATATCAAAAACAGTATCCCCTACCCCCAGAGAAAGTCAAAGGCATCTCCCCTCAAATTAATGATTACATATCAAAAGGTATCCTGAAACCAATCATCAGTCCCTGGAACACGCCCATTTACCCCGTAAAAAAGGCCAGTGGGGAGTGGAGACTTGTACAAGACCTAAGGGCAGTTAACAAACAAGTGATTCCGCTTCCACCCCTAGTCTCAGACATCACTTTTATCTTCTCATGTATACCGGCACATTCTCTATGCTACACAGTGATTGATTTAGCAAATGCCTTCTTTAGCATTCCCATTGCGGAAGAGGCCCAGCCTATGTTTGCCTTCTCCTGGACGGAGGGCCAGTTGACGGGTCAGTTAACCTGGACACGCCTGCCTCAGGGGTATGTTGATAGTCCTGCTGCCTTCTCTATGGTACTCAATGAGACTGTCAAATCTTGGACGCCTGAGCAAGGGTCGGTGCTAATACAGTATGTGGACGACTTGCTCTTGTGCAGTCGCACTGCTGAAGATTGTGCGGTCGATTCCACATCTCTGTTGAACCATCTAGCCCACATCGGGCATTTAGCATCCAGAAAGAAGATACAGTGGTGTATGCCACAAATGGAATACTTGGGGTGCATACTAAAAAGGGGGACAAGGATGGTCTCCCCCAAACGCGCCGCAGCCCTACAAGCTCTGAGCCCCCCAAAAGACAAGGCAGCCCTGCTCTCATTCTTGGGCGCTGTGGTATATTGCCGCCAGTGGATCCCCGACTGTTCTCATTATGATGGCATACTAAGAGAGGCCACCGCCTCAACAGCCCCTAGGCAGGTCGATTGGACAGAGGAACGGCTTAAGGCCTTCCAGGCCCTATTGAACAGTTTGTCATGTGCACCCGCCCTGGGGTTGGTAGACTATGGTAAAGCTTTTCAACTATACTGTGTAGTCTCGGGGACCTCTTTTGCCGCGGTTTTGACACAACAGCATGGAACAGGCTACCGCCCTGTCTCCTACCTATCTAAAAAACTCCCCCTTCAGGTTCAAGGCATGCCATCATGCCTTCAGAATTTAGCCGCCTGTGCTATGGCCGTACAAGATGCCAACAAGATGGTCTTGGGACACCCGATGACGCTTTACACCACACATTCTGTCACCCACCTCATACAGAACATGAACACCCAACACATGACCTCACAAAGACTCAGTGGATATGAGATTTCCCTCATGAACACAGACAATCTGTCTCTCAAATATGTTCCCGCCAACAACCCTGCCGTCCGTCTCTTGCACTCCATGTTACACCTACCACGAGACCCAGACCAGTTTCATGACTGTATAACACGAGTGGAGTCTATCACATCACCAAGACCAGACCTCACCGACGTACCGATTACCAATGCAGACGATGTTTTTTTGTGGACGGTAGTTGCTCCCGTCCCTCCGATTCCACCTTCCAAACAGGATATGCAATAGTCCAGTTGCCAAACAAGGTATTAGAAGCCAAACCACTGCCCCCCTCTTCGGCTCAGGTGGCTGAACTAGAAGCCCTCACCAGGGCCTGCATTTTATTTACAGATAAGAAGGTGAACATTTACACAGACAGTAGATATGCATTTGGGGTGGTGCATGACTTCGGAGTAATATGGGCTAAAAGAGGTTTTAAAACAGCGGATAATAAACCTATTTCCAATGCTACCCAGATTCAGGCACTTCTTCGGGCTATTTTGCTCCCAAAAGAGGTGGCAATAATTAAAGTAAAAGCACATTCTTCAGATAATAGCAGACTTTCCAAGGGAAATGCCTTAGCTGACCGAGAAGCGAAAAAGGCAGCCCAGTCCTCCACCCAGGAGCCCACCCCCACGTCCATGTACTTTAAGGATCATTTCACCTGTCCTAACTTTAAATCTGTAGTGGCACAAATGCAATCATTAGCCACTGAGGAAGATGTCTTGTATTGGGTGAAGGCTGGCTTGACCAAAGACCCAGAGGGTCTGTGGTCAAAAGAGGGGAAAATATTGGGAATACCTGAGGCAAGCAGTATTCTAATTCTCTCCTACCTTCATGGTCCAGGACACATGTACACCAAATCTTTCTGCACAAACGCCTTGAACAAACAAGTCAAACTCCTGACCACAAGTTGCCTTACCTGTGCTCAAAACAATGTGCAGGGCAAACGGCATGGCCTACATGGTCATCTACCCCCACCAATAGGTCCCCTTACAGATTTACAAGTAGACTTCACACACATGCCAAAACAAAAGGGGAACCTAAAATTCCTGTGCGTTGTCGTCGATAAATTTTCAGGCTGGGTTGAAGCCACTCCCTGTGCAGGTGAGACAGCCAATATAGCAGCAAAATGCTTGCTGAATAACTGGATTTGTAGGTTTGGCATACCAACATCTATTTGGTCAGATAGGGGACCTGCATTCAGCTCCTCCGTTACCCAGGCTGTGGCTAAATTGTTAGGGCTGCAATGGAAACTACACATCCCCTATCACCCTCAAAGCGCAGGGGTAGTGGAAAGAATGAATAGAAATATAAAGGATAAATTGAAAAAGGCCACAGGGGGCACAATGAAGGGATGGCTTGATCACCTCCCTTCTGTGCTATTCCAGATTAGGACGGCACCCCACGCCAGAACGAAACTTTCACCTTTTGAAATTTTGATGGGAGTCCCCGCAAACATAGAATTACCCCCATTAGACCAAGACACTGATATTGACATTTATTCCCAACAGGAAATGTACGTGAAAAACCTGGTAAGTATGCTTCATGAAACGAACGAACAAGTTTCTGTCACCTTCTCTCCTCTCTCCACAGAGCCAACACACCGCTTCATCCCAGGAGATCAAGTGCTAGTCAAGCAACTGGCCCACAAAAAGAGGATCGGACCAATCTACTCTGGACCTTGGAAGGTTGAAAAGGTGTCCAGAACTGCGGTCCTGACTGACCAAGGAAACACCTGGATCCATGCCAGCAGGCTGAAAAAGTGCCCACCGCTTCCCACAACCCCCGACCCCCCACCTATTGAAGGAGAACCCGACCCACCCGAACAGCTACCGGAACTGCAAGAGATTCAGGAAGGCATTGGACAATTAACCCTTGAAACCCTACACGATAGCGAGGAAGAAGGACAAGCATAAGAACTTGTAGAAATTTTTTTACCTTCAGTGTCAGGGAAGGCTGTATGCCTTTGGGGTAGTCTGGTACTACTTGTATTCCTGCCCACATGGTTTATAGCCAACTGTATATATCATCCAAAAGACTTAGGTCTATTAAAAGGGATATGTGGACCACCTAAGATGAATAATACCCCCGGCCAAAGACATAGTAGAAGTATTATACCCGTTAATGAGTCACCCAAGGGACTGACTGACAAGATGTTACTACTAAAATTCAAATATAGCTATGCTCAAAAATCCGGTTTTGAGAAATGCTGGATCTGCAGCAAGCTACATCCCAGTACAGCTAGAATCCCTCTCATGGCAGTCCCCTTGAATTTTACCCCCCTCCTTAATGGAACACCCCCTATCGTCCTAACGAATGTTACTAGGACCCTTTCAAATAAAACCCTCACTTTCCAAATTATAGGTAGAAGCCACTTCCCAGACTGGTGTTTCCAACTGGGAAACACCACAGATGGAGCCGAGGTTTGCAAACAAGCAAAACTGAACATTTCAATGACATCGCTTAACAGTCCTTCTTTCTTCCATACTTCAGATCCCACCCTAAATGCCACCTTTTTAGACTTTCTTAGCTCCAGTACTAAGTCTACAATACACCAATTAATGTCAATTCTGATGCTCTCTGGCCTTTCTGATACTCTTAGGAACGTGTTCCATAAACGGCCCCTAGCTCTAGGAAATACCACATATATATGCTGCGGCAAACTCTGTCACCCCTGGATCCCAACCAAACCCCAGGGGTGGTGTTACCTTGCAGCCCTGGTTCCTATCATGGGGGTATTAGGGGATAACAAGGGAAGTCACCTCCTTGAAGCTAGCATGCATCCTAGATATCCCCTTAGACACCGTAATAAACGAGAATTGTTTTTAGAAAAAGATATGGCCTGGGCATGGTTCCCTTCCTGGACAGGGTGGGGAATTGACCTAATGAAAAGATTAAATAATTACACTGGCATAATTGATGAGATTCTGGAGAAGAATTCTGATGACATAACCAAACTAAATCTAGAAACTAGGGCAATTAGGAAGCAACTAGAACTACATGAGTTGGCTATAGAAAGTATGAGTGCAGCCCTTACTGGCCTCTGTGAGACTACTGAGGATTATGAGTGCTGTACCTGGATTCATAATACCAGCATCGAAGTCCCAGACTACTATGACGTTATTGCCCAACACAGGGAAGAGGTAAATAAACTACAGAAAGAGGCAAGAAACAGAAAAAACTGGGATCCATTCTCGAGCAGCTTTAGTTTTGGGGGATTAATATCTTGGCTCCGAAATACTGCCATGACAATTGCCACTGTGATTCTCTTCATTCTATTTTTATATGCCTGTTATAAGATAATCAAATGTTTATGTAAAAAGGGAAACACGGCCGCTCCGGAGGATCTGAAACTCACTTCCATTGTTAAAGATCCAACGGTATGGTATAAAAACCAAGAGCACGAGGGTTCGGAGTATGAAGCCTGTGCTATTAAATTAGAAAAGGAATGATCATTATGTAAATCACAGAATGATCAAAGGGAGGATTATAAGGGGATACCTATTGAAATTACTAGTCAAAATCTAGTACCAATATGCTTAGGCTTGCATTTCAATAGGTTCAGAATTACAAGCATACTGGCGTACGTGACAAACTATATAGATAGCGTGACTAGATGACAGATATCTGTATGTCTCTCCAGAGGGTCTATGCAAGATATTGATATCTCAGGAAAACATCTGCCTGTGTTTTCTTCTCTGTACATTGTTGAGAGGCACAAAGCTAGATAAGGACTGGTTACGCAAGAATATGGTCAGTCAGCAGATGCTGAAAGGGCAAAATAACTGTCAGAAGATTGTATTAACCTTTGACTTTCATTTCAGGAAAGAACTAATGTCATGAGTTAAGAAATTGTTGATGTATGTGTAAATCACCCGATTGGCCCCTCACAGGGCAGGGCTTTGTAGAGTACCACATAAAAGACGGTCCACTCTCCCATTAAACCTTGTAATCAGTTACCACGTACTCAGGAGTGTATGTGTATTGGTTATCCGCCGGCGATTGGGACCTCCATTGAGCCACTCCAGCCTAGGCTATCCAGGGGAATCTAGAAGACGAACACCTTACAGTCACCTCGGGCAATCGAGAGGAAAAATACAGCAAGTCGCCAAAGCCAACAACATAATGAAAAAAAGCCTACGGCACCTGGTATTCCCAGGCGGTCTCCCATCCAGATACTAACCAGGCCCGACGCTGCTTAGCATCCGAGATCAGATGAGATCAAGCACATTCAGGGTGATGTGGCCGTAGGCGATCTTGCTCCCTACTTACAAAGCTCTTGATAAAAGCCAAGGTGGTCAACTCGGGCAACCGAGAGGAAAAGGACAGCAGGTAGCCAAAGCCAACAACATAATGGAAAAAAGCCTACGGCACCTGGTATTCCCAGGCGGTCTCCCAACCAGGTACTAACCTGGCCCGACCCTGCTTAGCATCCGAGATCAGACGAGATCGAGCGCATTCAGGGTGATGTGGCCATAGGCAATCTTGCACCCTACTTACAACTCTCTTGACAAAAGCCATGGTGGTCACCTCGGGCAATCGAGAGGAAAAATACAGCAGGTCGCCAAAGCCAACAACATAATGGAAAAAAGCCTACGGCACCTGGTATTTCCAGGTGGTCTCCCATCCAGGTACTAACCAGGCCCGACCCTGCTTAGCATCCGAGATCAGACGAGATCGAGCGCATTCAGGGTGATGTGGCCTTAGGCGATCTTGCACCCTACTTACAACTCTCTTGACAAAAGCCAAGGTGGTCACCTCGGGCAATCGAGAGGAAAAATACAGCTGGTCGCCAAAGCCAACAACATAATGGAAAAAAGCCTACGGCACCTGGTATTCCCAGGCGGTCTCCCATCCAGGTTCTAAGCAGGCCCGACCCTGCTTAGCATCCGAGATCAGACGAGATCGAGCGCATTCAGGGTGATGTGGCCGTAGGCGATCTTGCACCCTACTTACAACTCTCTTGACAAAAGCCAAGGTGGTCACCTCGAGCAATCGAAAGGAAAAATACAGTAGGTCGCCAAAGCCAACAACATAATGGAAAAAATCCTACGGCACCTGTAATTCCCAGGAGGTCTCCCATCCAGGTACTAACCAGGCCCGACCCTGCTTAGCATCCGAGATCAGACGAGATCGAGCGCATTCAGGGTGATGTGGCCGTAGGTGATCTTGCACCCTTCTTACAACTCTCTTGACAAAAGCCAAGGTGGTCACCTCGGGCTATGGAGAGGAAAAATACAGCAGGTCGCCAAAGCCAACAACATAATGGAAAAAAGCCTACGGCACCTGGTATTCCCAGGCGGTCTCCCATCTAGGTACTAACCAGGCCCGACCCTGCTTAGCATCCGAGATCAGAAGAGATCAAGCGCATTCAGGGTGATGTGGCCGTAGGCGATCTTGCTCCCTACTTACAAAGCTCTTGATAAAAGCCAAGGTGGTCAACTCGGGCAACCGAGAGGAAAAAGACAGCAGGTAGCCAAAGCCAACAACATAATGGAAAAAAGCCTACGGCACCTGGTATTCCCAGGCGGTCTCCCAACCAGGTACTAACCTGGCCCGACCCTGCTTAGCATTCGAGATCAGATGAGATCGAGCGCATTCAGGGTGATGTGGCCATAGGCAATCTTGCACCCTACTTACAACTCTCTTGACAAAAGCCATGGTGGTCACCTCGGGCAATCGAGAGGAAAAATACAGCAGGTCGCCAAAGCCAACAACATAATGGAAAAAAGCCTACGGCACCTGGTATTCCCAGGCGGTCTCCCATCCAGGTACTAACCAGGCCCGACCCTGCTTAGCATGCGAGAACAGACGAGATCGAGCGCATTCAGGGTGATGTGGCCGTAGGCGATCTTGCACCCTACTTACAACTCTCTTGACAAAAGCCAAGGTGGTCACCTCGGGCAATAGAGAGGAAAAATACATCAGGTCGCCAAAGCCAACAACATAATGGAAAAAAGCCTACGGCACATGGTATTCCCAGGCGGTCTCCCATCCAGGTACTAAAAAGGCCCGACCCTGCTTAGCATCCGAGATCAGATGAGATCGAGCGCATTCAGGGTGATGTGGCCGTAGGCGATCTTGCACCCTACTTACAACTCTCTTGACAAAAGCCAAGGTGGTCACCTCGGGCAATCGAGAGGAAAAATACAGCAGGTCGCCAAAGCCAACAACATAATGGAAAAAAGCCTACGGCACTTTGTAACCCAAGGCGGTCTCCCATCCAGGTACTAACCAGGCCCGACCCTGCTTAGCATCCGAGATCAGACGAGATCGAGCGCATTCAGGGTGATGTGGCCGTAGGCGATCTTGCACCCTACTTACAACTCTCTTGACAAAAGCCAAGGTGGTCACCTCGGGCAATCGAGAGGAAAAATACAGCAGGTCGCCAAAGCCAACAACATAATGGAAAAAAGCCTACGGTACCTGGTATTCCCAGGCGGTCTCCCATCCAGGTACAAACCAGGCCCGACCCTGCTTAGCATCCGAGATCAGACGAGATCGAGCGCATTCAGGGTGATGTGGCCGTAGGTAATCTTGCACCCTACTTACAACTCTCTTGACAAAAGCCAAGGTGGTCACCTCGGGCAATCGAGAGGAAAAATACAGCAGGTCGCCAAAGCCAACAACATAATGGAAAAAAGCCTACGGCACCTGGTATTCCCAGGCGGTCTCCCATCTAGGTACTAACCAGGCCCGACCCTGCTTAGCATCCGAGATCAGATGAGATCGAGCACATTCAGGGTGATGTGGCCGTAGGCGATCTTGCTGCCTACTTACAACTCTCTTGACAAAAGCCAAGGTGGTCAACTCGGGCAATCGAGAGGAAAAATACAGGAGGTCGCCAAAGCCAACAACATAATGGAAAAAAGCCTACGGCACCTGGTATTCCCAGGCGGTCTCCCATCTAGGTACTAACTGTAGGGAAATTCAGCTTCTAGGACCACCCAGATAGGTTCAGGTAATGCAGGAAGACTTCCGTAGACCCCCAGGCCCGGAGATATCAATAAGTGAAACAGGAAACTGGTTTGCTATGTTCACTTGTAATACCTGTTTATTCAATACCAGATGCCGGCTTATATGTTGTCTAGGGATAACAAGGGAGGAGTTTCTGAAGTGTTACACGTATACAGAAGAAATAGCTTCAGTCAATATTTTACTTATTAGCTGATGCCATGAGCCAAATTTTTACATCATCTTTACTACAAAATATATGTATTCTTGAACAGATGTCGTTATCTTATCTAAAACAAACGTAAGCCTGAGCTAAGTCAAACTCCACAGTCTTAATATATATATCAGAACGACCTCGAGAACATTTCCATAGATAACACTTTAAACATGTGTGAGTTTCATCTTAAACTTATATCTGAATTCAAGAGTTGTCATGTAACACATAAAATCTAATACAAAATGGAGTCTATCTTGCTATCGTGTTCCTTACAGTTCCCCTCTTTGAGACATTTATATGACTCACTACCTTTCACAGTTATGTAATCTTTCTTCTATCATAATACATACTAAGATAAACTCTATTTGCAGCAGCAGGATCAGGGGTTCGGGATGCCTTAACAATTATGCACATTATAAGCTTTATAACAGGCATATAGGAACAAAACAAAAAGAATAATCATAGTTATAGTTATGGCAGCACTTTTTAACCATGTAAGTATTCCTATTCCGGAACTTAGGTTTGCAAAAGGATCCCATGTCTTAGCAATGTTTCTAGCTTCATCTTGTAATTTGCTTACTTCTTTCCGGTGTTGTGCAATTATATCATAGTAATCCGGTACCTCAATACTTGTGTTATGAAACCAGGTACAACACTCATAATCTTCTGTGTTTTCACATATCCCTGTTAAAGCAGCACTCATGCTTTCTATGGCTAACTCGTGTAGTTCTAATTGTTTTCTAATTGCCCTAGTTTCTATATTTAAATTTCAATAATAACATTTTATCGGTAAAACTTTCTGAGTATTCATTTCTCTTGTGTCTGTCATGTGTGTTATTCATATTATTCTGTTGTAGAGTGTTAGAGGCTCCACAAATACTCTTTATGGGTCCCAAATCTTCAGGATGATAAATACAGTTAGTTATCAGCAAAGTTGGCAGGAACACAATCAGGGCAGCCCAGCATAAGAGGCACAAGGCCTTCCCAGAAGTCAGTGGTGAAATAAGCAAAGTCATCTTGTTCAGAGTCTTGACTATCTGCTTCACTTCTCTGTGCTTTATCTTTGTCTTTGCCTTGCTTCTTAGGCTCCTGGTTGACCTTCTTTACACGACTTGCATGAATCCAGGCCTGTTGTCCCTCTACCAGAATAGCTGTGCGGGTAACTGCGATCACTGTGGTTGGGGGTCCAAAGGGATACTCCTGTTTCTTGGTGCCTTTCAATTGCTGGACCACCACGGTGTCACCCACCTGAAAAGGGTGTGTAGGTTCCTGTGAAGAAGAAGGAGAGGTGCGAGCAACGTTCCTTTCAACTTGATCCAAAGTTTCAATAAGTTTTTTTACATATTCTTCCTGAATAAGATCTAGGTCCCCTCTTTCTATCATAAGTGGCTGTCTGGCCCATGGGGTGGGGAATGGCCTACCCATTAAGACTTCAAAAGGAGAGTATCCTGTCTTTTTAGAGGGTGTCATTCTTATCTCGGCTAGTACAGCTGGGAGGACCTTCTTCCAATTTGCATACGTACCTCCAGTGGCCTTCCTGATCTTATCCTTAATGGTTCTGTTCATCCTTTCCACTATACCTGAACTCTGGGGGTGGTAAGGAATATGAAATTTCCATTCTATTTTCAGTGTTTTTACCAGGTCTTGACAAACTTTGGCCACAAATGCAGGACCATTGTCAGAGTTGATCTGTAGTGGGCAACCCCACCTTGGAATAATTTCTTGTATCAGAATCCTCACTACTGTTTGTGCATCTTCCTTTGTAGTTACAAATATCTCCAACCATCTCGAAAATACGTCCAAAATTACGAGCAAGAATTCTTGTCTTTTACCTAGTTTGGGCATGTGTGTAAAATCTATCTGCAGGTGAGTGAATGGTGTAGATGGATATATCAGATGTTCATGTTTTACTTTGTGAGGGTTCCTAGGGTTATTCCGAATGCATGTGATACATCTGGAAACATATGCCTTTACAAGAGAGGGAAGACCTGGAATGTAAAAATCCTTATCCAAAAGTTCACATGTGACTTTCCACCCTCTGTGACCTATCCCATGGTATTGTGAAATAAAAATGGGTGCGCTGGCTACAGGGATACATGGTCTCCCCTCTTGGCAGACAAGGTCAGTTTCTGGGCTTGTCTGCACACCTGCTGAGTTCCATTGCTGGATGTCTTGGTCTGTGGCATATGCTTGGAGGTCACGCAATGTTTGATCCAAAAGAGGAATTTCTGGTGAGAGTAATGGCATTTGTGTGTTTGCAGGCTGTGTGAATGCTGCTTCTCTTGCTGCTTTGTCAGCTAAGGCGTTGCCTTTGGCTATGTCATCCTGTTGCCCTGTATGTGCCCTACAGTGTAATATAGCTATGGACCTTGGCAATTGTATAGCTTCTAGCAAACTTGTGACAAGCGTGGAGTGTGAGATGGATTTACCATCTGCTGCTATGTAGCCCCGCCTTTTCCATATAACTCCAAAATCGTGTGCAACGCCGTAAGCGTACTTGGAGTCTGTGTAAATGTTGACATCCTGCCCTTCAAAAAGCTGACAAGCTCTAGTAAGAGCTATAAGTTCTGCAGCTTGTGCTGATTGGAATGGGACAGGGTTTGCTTCCAGTATTTTATCAGGCAGCTGAACAACAGCATACCCTGCATGGTATGTATTATCATTTGGTCTTGAACAAGACCCATCCACGAAGACATTCTGTGCTCCAAGGAGAGCAGTGGAAGACATGTCTGGTCTCGGGGATGTGTCTTGGTGGATGAGGTCCATGCATTCATGTTGAGGCACTACCTCATCTTCTTCACCTTTCAAGCCTAGCAAGGCATTCAGGATTGGAACTGGGCCAGAAGTGGGAGAGGCATATTTTATCTCAAGTTTTGGGTTAGAAAGTAAAATGACTTCATAACCGCTCAGCCTCTGGGCTGACATGTGCTGGGTATGGATGTTTTTTAGTAGGATGGATACATTGTGAGTGGTATGCAGTGTGGTGGCATGTCCTAGAGTGAATGATGTAGCCAATTCCACGACCATCGCACACGACGCAAGAGCTCTGAGACATGCAGGCATGCCCTGTACCGGCATAGGCACAACCTTTGAAAAAAACGCAATAGGGCGGAGTTTGCCCCCATGCTCCTGGGCCAGGACCCCCGCCATAGTTTTACAATTGTCCCTTGCAAACAAGTGAAACATTTTCCCATATTCAGGTAGTCCAAGTCCAGGAGCTGTGACCATTGCAGTTTTAAGATACACAAAAGCATTGTACATTTCATCATTCCATTTCACACAATCTGGCATGTCAGTACCTGTGGCTTGCCTCAGGAGATTATCATAGTAGGAACAATCAGGTATCCATTGGCGGCAGTAACCAATCATACCAAGAAAGGATAGCATGTCCTTCTTAGTAAGTGGGCGGGGCAGACCCACGAGAGCCTCAGCTCTCTTGTGACTGATTTTCCTTTCTCCTTTGGAGAGTACAAAACCAAGGTATTCAACAGTTTCCTGACACCATTGTAGCTTTTTCTTAGAAACCTTGTGACCATTGTCTGCTAACCAATTTAACAGATCTAAACCATCATTTTTACATGCTTTCTGGCTTGGACTACACAACAACAAATCATCAACATATTGAAGTAGGACGGAACCATGGCGGGGTGCCCAGGACCGCAGGGTTGCTTGGAGGGCCACTGTATATACTACAGGGGAGTCTACATATCCCATGGGCATTCGACACCACGTCATTTGCCTTTTTCTGAAACTGAACGAGAAAATAGGTTGTGTCTCTTCGTCAACAGAAACTGAAAAAAATGCATTACAAAGGTCAATGACCGAAAAATACTCTGCATCGGATGGTATGGAGGTTAGGAGTGATGGCACGTCAGGCACTATGGGAGCAATGGGTACCACTAGGTTGTTTATAGCTCTGAGGTCTTGTACAAACCTGTAAGAGCCATCCGGCTTCTTTACTGGGTTAATGGGGGTGTTGTAGGGTGAGAGTATCTCTTTAAGAATTCCTTGCTGCAGGAACCTTTCTACCATTGGAGCAACTCCTTCCTCTTTTTCTTTTGAAATGGGGTATTGTTTGTGATAAACCGGCTGTGCCCACGATTTTAAAGTTGCCTTGTATGGGGTACAAGAAATAAGACCTACATCCAAGGAGCTTTTAGACCATACCGGATCATCTGGTGGAGGGAGATCACTATCCTCAGTGTAATATATTGGTATTACCTTGGAGTGTACGAAGACCCCTCCTTCAGTGGTCATTTTCAGTGTTATACCCAATCTTCCCATCAAATCTCTTCCCAAGAGGTTCACGGGACAGTTTGGTATAATCCTGAAACAATGATGCAAGACTGTTGCACCTTCCCCTTCAACATCACTTACTGGTAAAGGCGGTGTTTTGTATGTTTTGGTAAGTATCCCATTAATTCCCATAGAAGGTTCAGCAATTTTGGTCTCACCTCTGTAGTAGTCCTCACTGAGGGTGCTCCGAGTCGCTCCTGAATCGGTTAAAAACGGAACAGGCCTATATTTAACATATAAGGTCACAATTGGTTGCTCATTGTAAGAGTGTGAGATCAAGGGAAATGCTGGGATACTACCTTCTGGGCAGCTTCATTTCAGTTGTTGTTGATTCCACTGTATAGGGAATCGGGGACCCTGTTGTTTTGGGGCAACTTGATTCTGTTGGCTAGATTGGGGTCCCTGTGTATGCATTTGATCTTGATCTTGAGTATTCGGGTCATTCCATTCATAAGGACATTGATTTCTCCAGTGCCCCTCCTGCCCACAGTTAAAACAACATGTGCGTGACTGCTGGGGGGGTTTGGAAAAACCATGCCCTTTCCCTCTTATTTTTCCTCTTCCTCTGCCTCTACTTCCACTGTCCCATTGTCCACCATTAACTTGGGGAGGCTGGGCTTGCACTCCACCCTGATAATGGGTACTCACTGCTTTCTCTTTTATTACATCAAAACACCCTGCTGCTTCTTTCTGTATTAAAGTTTCCTGAAATTGGTCAATCGTCTGTGTGGTCCATTCCGATATCATCTGTTTGACCACCAAGGCGAACTGGGGTTTTAGATTATTCATATAAGTTTGAATAAACAAAGCGCCCACATCAGTAGTTGTAGCTAATCCAGCTTCTGTTGTCCAATTTTCATGAAACCTTTTCCAGAACTCAACTACAGTCTCTCCTGACTTTTGTTTGCATGCTATGGCAGTAGGGAGGGAACTTTTGTTTTTAAATACTCTCATCATTTCAGTCTCTAATTCCGTCCACATGGTGTTCCTACCTGGTACTGTGTTTAACCCATATGTTCCCGCATTTCTAGTGTCAATAGTGTTTATAGTTGCAACATTTGCCCAGTTCCAGGAACTGGTGTGTCCTATGATGCCATCAATGATAAGACGCATATCTTCCTGTGTGTAATTTCTACCCTTACAGGCCTTTTTTAAGTAAGTTAAAGTACCTCCTGCAGAGGCGGTGGGTTTGGGGCAATGTTTTACTATCCTGTCAATGTCCTCAATGTCCATTGCCTTTTTCAATATTTCATTTCCAATGGTCATGAAAGGCGCTTGAAGATTAGGGTTACAATATACAGCTCCACTCTTTGTTTTAGGGGGACTGAATATTCTATCCCTATCAGCGTTTTCCTGTTCTTCCTCCTGCTCTTGGCCAGGTGGTGAAACTACCTCTCCTATAGCTCCCTGATCTTCTGGTTCAGTTACCTGGACTTGGGCTCCCGCTTCTCTCCTCTGTGGGTGCTGTCTATCTTGTTGTGGAGCAGGAACGATCTGCTGTTGTGGTTGTGGAGCGGGAGGGACCTGCCGTTGTCTGGTTGCATAATGTCCAGCCAGAAGATCAATATCTTCCTTTGCTAAACTTGGATAGACATGTACATATGCGGGTGGAGGATGACTGACTGTTGGCAGAGATGGGGCTGTTGGGTCAGGGAAAACTCTCTTTTTATCGGCTTCTTCTCTATGTTTCTGGTCATAATCTTCCTTACTTAGACATTTGGTGGGCTTTTTCTGTTTCTTATTTTCCCTCTCAAACCAATATGGGGCGTATTTTAACCAGTTCTCCCCTCTCTTTTCCATATAATCCATATCCCATTGGGGATCCCCAGGGTACCAAGGGAAAGTTCTCTTATCTCCTAAACACAATCCTTTAATCATATCCATATGAAAATTATCATTGTTACCATTCCGGGAAAAGGGGTCTACACTGTGCATGGTTTCGGTCCAGCCCGCTAAATTTGAAACCCATGGGACTATAAATTCATAATTAGTACCACAAACTCTGGCTACAAAATCTTTACATGTTTCTCCTGGGTTGGGAAGAGGGGGAGGATCTTCTTTACCTTGTTTCTGACCCATATTGACAGTGGGAGCCGACTGTTTTACCACGCAGCCTTCTGACCCACACAACAGATAATCTTATAGTTTTTAAGCGATAGAAAGAATAAGCAAAAGATTTTGGGGTCACCGGAGCCTATTTCCTCATTAACCTTCTCATATTTCTTCCCAAAAGAAATGTATCTATATATGTGTATGCAGTACTGCTTATCTTTGTGGATTTCCCAAAAACCCTCCAATATTAACCTCTGGCGTGATCCTATCCCCTACTAATTTACGGGTCTAGAAAAACATTAAATCAGAGCTGGGGTAAGGAATATTTTGTCAATAAAGACAAATTAAAAACTTACCCTTCAGCAATGTTTTCAGATCCCGGACGAGCCCCCACTTGTAGGGAAATTCCGCTTCTAGGACCACCCAGATAGGTTCAGGTAATGCAGGAAGACTTCCGTAGACCCCCAGGCCCGGAGATATCAATAAGTGAAACAGGAAACTGGTTTGCTATGTTCACTTGTAATACCTGTTTATTCAATACCAGATGCCGGCTTATATGTTGTCTAGGGATAACAAGGGAGGAGTTTCTGAAGTGTTACACGTATACAGAAGAAATAGCTTCAGTCAATATTTTACTTATTAGCTGATGCCATGAGCCAAATTTTTACATCATCTTTACTACAAAATATATGTATTCTTGAACAGATGTCGTTATCTTATCTAAAACAAACGTAAGCCAGAGCTAAGTCAAACTCCACAGTCTTAATATATATATCAGAACGACCTCGAGAACATTTCCATAGATAACACTTTAAACATGTGTGAGTTTCATCTTAAACTTATATCTGAATTCAAGAGTTGTCATGTAACACATAAAATCTAATACAAAATGGAGTCTATCTTGCTATCGTGTTCCTTACACTAACCAGGCCCGACCCTGCTTAGCATCCGAGATCAGACGAGATCGAGCGCATTCAGGGTGATGTGGCCGTAGGCGATCTTGCTCCCTACTTACAACTCTCTTGACAAAAGCCAAGGTGGTCAACTCGGGCAATCGAGAGGAAAAATACAGCAGGTCGCCAAAGCCAACAACATAATGGAAAAAAGCCTACGGCACCAGATATTCCCAGGCGGTCTCCCATCCAGGTACTAACCTGGCCCGACCCTGCTTAGGATCCGAGATCAGACGAGCTCGAGCGCATTCAGGTTGATGTGGCCGTAGGCGATCTTGCTCCCTACTTATAACTCTCTTGACAAAAGCCAAGGTGGTCAACTCGGGCAAACGAGAGGAAAAATACAGCAGGTCGCCAAAGCCAACAACATAATGGAAAAAAGCCTACGGCACCTGGTATTCCCAGGCGGTCTCCCATCCAGGTACTAACCAGGCCCGACCCTGCTTAGCATCCGAGATCAGATGAGATCGAGCGCATTCAGAGTGATGTGGCCGTAGGCGATCTTGCTCCCTACTTACAACTCTCTTGACAAAAGCCAAGGTGGTCAACTCGGGCAATGGAGAGGAAAAATACAGCAGGTCGCCAAAGCCAACAACATAATGGAAAAAAGCCTACGGCACTTGGTAATCCCAGGCGGTCTCCCATCCAGGTACTAACCAGGCCCGACCCTGCTTAGCATCCGAGATCAGACGAGATCGAGCGCATTCAGGGTGATGTGGCCGTAGGTGATCTTGCACCCTACTTACAACTCTCTTGACAAAAGCCAAGGTGGTCACCTCGGGCAATCGAGAGGAAAAATACAGCAGGTCGCCAAAGCCAACAACATAATGGAAAAAAGCCTACGGTACCTGGTATTCCCAGGCGGTCTCCCATCCAGGTACTAACCAGAACCGACCCTGCTTAGCATCCGAAATCAGACGAGATCGAGCGCATTCAGGGTGATGTGGCCGTAGGTAATCTTGCACCCTACTTACAACTCTCTTGACAAAAGCCAAGGTGGTCACCTCGGGCAATCGAGAGGAAAAATACAGCAGGTCGCCAAAGCCAACAACATAATGGAAAAAAGCCTACGGCACCTGGTATTCCCAGGCGGTCTCCCATCTAGGTACTAACCAGGCCCGACCCTGCTTAGCATCCGAGATCAGATAAGATCGAGCACATTCAGGGTGATGTGGCCGTAGGCGATCTTGCTCCCTACTTACAACTCTCTTGACAAAAGCCAAGGTGGTCAACTCGGGCAATCGAGAGGAAAAATACAGCAGGTCGCCAAAGCCAACAACATAATGGAAAAAAGCCTACGGCACCTGGTATTCCCAGGCGGTCTCCCATCCAGGTACTAACCAGGCCCGACCCTGCTTAGCATCCGAGATCAGACGAGATCTAGCGCATTCAGGGTGATGTGGCCGTAGGTGATCTTGCACCCTACTTACAACTCTCTTGACAAAAGCCAAGGTGGTCACCTCGGGCTATGGAGAGGAAAAATACAGCAGGTCGCCAAAGCCAACAACATAATGGAAAAAAGCCTATGGCACCTGGTATTCCCAGGCGGTCTCCCATCTAGGTACTAACCAGGCCCGACCCTGCTTAGCATCCGAGATCAGACGAGATTGAGCGCATTCAGGGTGATGTGGCCGTAGGCGATCTTGCTCCCTACTTACAACTCTCTTGACAAAAGCCAAGGTGGTCAACTCGGGCAATCGAGAGGAAAAATACAGCAGGTCGCCAAAGCCAACAACATAATGGAAAAAAGCCTACGGCACCTGGTATTCCCAGCCGGTCTCCCATCCAGGTACTAACCTGGCCCGACCCTGCTTAGGATCCGAGATCAGATGAGCTCGAGCGCATTCAGGTTGATGTGGCCGTAGGCGATCTTGCTCCCTACTTATAACTCTCTTGACAAAAGCCAAGGTGGTCAACTCGGGCAATCGAGAGGAAAAATACAGCAGGTCGCCAAAGCCAACAACATAATGGAAAAAAGCCTACGGCACCTGGTATTCCCAGGCGGTCTCCCATCCAGGTACTAACCAGGCCCGACCCTGCTTAGCATCCGAGATCAGATGAGATCGAGCGCATTCAGGGTGATGTGGCCGTAGGCGATCTTGTTCCCTACTTACAACTCTCTTGACAAAAGCCAAGGTGGTCAACTCGGGCAATCGAGAGGAAAAATACAGCAGGTCGCCAAAGCCAACAACATAATGGAAAAAAGCCTACAGCACCTGGTATTCCCAGGCGGTCTCCCATCCAGGTACTAACCAGGCCCGACCCTGCTTAGCATCCGAGATCAGACGAGATCGAGCGCATTCAGGGTGATGTGGCCGTAGGTGATCTTGCACCCTACTTACAACTCTCTTGACAAAAGCCAAGGTGGTCACCTCGGGCTATGCTGAGGAAAAATACAGCAGGTCGCCAAAGCCAACAACATAATGGAAAAAAGCCTACGGCACCTGTTATTCCCAGGCGGTCTCCCATCTAGGTACTAACCAGGCCCGACCCTGCTTAGCATCCGAGATCAGACGAGATCGAGCGCATTCAGGGTGATGTGGCCGTAGGCGATCTTGCTCCCTACTTACAACTCTCTTGACAAAAGCCAAGGTGGTCAACTCGGGCAATCGAGAGGAAAAATACAGCAGGTCGCCAAAGCCAACAACATAATGGAAAAAAGCCTACGGCACCTGGTATTCCCAGGCGGTCTCCCATCCAGGTACTAACCAGGCCTGACCCTGCTTAGCATCCGAGATCAGACGAGATCGAGCGCATTCAGGGTGATGTGGCCGTAGGAGATCTTGCGCCCTACTTACCACTCTCTTGACAAAAGCCAAGGTGGTCACCTCGGGCAATCGAGAGGAAAAATACAGCAGGTCGCCAAAGCCAACAACATAATGGAAAAAAACCTACGGCACCTGGTATTCCCAGGCGGTCACCCATCCAGGTACTAACCAGGCCCGACCCTGTTTAGCATCCGAGATCAGACAAGATCGAGCGCATTCAGGGTGATGTGGCCGTAAGCTATCTTGCACCCTACTTACAACTCTCTTGACAAAAGCCAAGGTGGTCACCTCGGGCAATCGAGAGGAAAAATACAGCAGGTCGCCAAAGCCAACAACATAATGGAAAAAAGCCTACGGCACCTGGTATTCCCAGGCGGTCTCCCATCCAGGTACTAACCAGGCCCGACCCTGCTTAGCATCCGAGATCAGACGAGATCGAGCGCATTCAGGGTGATGTGGCCGTAGATGATCTTGCACCCTACTTACAACTCTCTTGACAAAAGCCAAGGTGGTCACCTCGGGCTATGGAGAGGAAAAATACAGCAGGTCGCCAAAGCCAACAACATAATGGAAAAAAGCCTACGGCACCTGGTATTCCCAGGCGGTCTCCCATCTAGGTACTAACCAGGCCCGACCCTCCTTAGCATCCGAGATCAGACGAGATTGAGCGCATTCAGGGTGATGTGGCCGTAGGCGATCTTGCTCCCTACTTACAACTCTCTTGACAAAAGCCAAGGTGGTCAACTCGGGCAATCGAGAGGAAAAATACAGCAGGTCGCCAAAGCCAACAACATAATGGAAAAAAGCCTACGGCACCTGGTATTCCCAGGCGGTCTCCTATCCAGGTACTAACCAGGCCCGACCCTGCTTAGCAACCGAGATCAGACGAGATCGAGCGCATTCAGGGTGATGTGGCCGTAGGCGATCTTGCACCCTACTTACAACTCTCTTGACAAAAGCCAAGGTGGTCACCTCGGACAATAGAGAGGAAAAATACAGCAGGTCGCCAAAGCCAACAACATAATGGAAAAAAGCCTACGGCACCTCGTATTCCCAGGCGGTCTCCCATCCAGATACTAACCAGGCCCGACCCTGCTTAGCATCCGAGATCAGACAAGATCGAGCGCATTCAGGGTGATGTGGCCGTAGGCGATCTTGCACCCTACTTACAACTCTCTTGACAAAAGCCAAGGTGGTCACCTCAGGCAATGGAGAGGAAAAATACAGCAGGTCGCCAAAGCCAACAACATAATGGAAAAAAGCCTACGGCACATGGTATTCCCAGGCGATCTCCCATCCAGGTACTAACAAGGCCCGACCCTGCTTAGCATCCGAGATCAGATGAGATCGAGCGCATTCAGGGTGATGTGGCCATAAGCTATCTTGCACCCTACTTACAACTCTCTTGACAAAAGCCAAGGTGGTCACCTCGGGCAATCGAGAGGAAAAATACAGCAGGTTACCAAAGCCAACAACATAATGGAAAAAAGCCTACGGCACCTGGTATTCCCAGGCGTTCTCCCATTCAGGTACTAACCAGGCCCGACCCTGCTTAGCATGCGAGATCAGACGAGATCGAGCGCATTCAGGGTGATGTGGCCGTAGGCGATCTTGCACCCTACTTACAACTCTCTTGACAAAAGCCAAGGTGGTCACCTCGGGCAATCGAGAGGAAAAATACAGCAGGTCGCCAAAGCCAACAACATAATGGAAAAAAGCCTACGGCACCTGGTATTCCCAGGCGGTCTCCCATCCAGGTACTAACAAGGCCCGACCCTGCTTAGCATCCGAGATCGAGCGCATTCAGGGTGATGTGGCCATAAGCTATCTTGCACCCTACTTACAACTCTCTTGACAAAAGCCAAGGTGGTCACCTCGGGCAATCGAGAGGAAAAATACAGCAGGTCGCCAAAGCCAACAACATAATGGAAAAAAGCCTACGGCACCTGGTATTCCCAGGCGGTCTCCCATCCAGGTACTAACCAGGCCCGACCCTGCTTAGCATCCGAGATCAGACGAGATCGAGCGCATTCAGGGTGATGTGGCCGTAAGAGATCTTGCACCCTACTTACAACTCTCTTGACAAAAGCCAAGGTGGTCACCTCGGGCTATGGAGAGGAAAAATACAGCAGGTCGCCAAAGCCAACAACATAATGGAAAAAAGCCTACGGCACCTGGTATTCCCAGGCGGTCTCCCATCTAGGTACTAACCAGGCCCGACCCTGCTTAGCATCCGAGATCAGACGAGATCGAGCGCATTCAGGGTGATGTGGCCGTAGGCGATCTTGCTCCCTACTTACAACTCTCTTGACAAAAGCCAAGGTGGTCAACTCGGGCAATCGAGAGGAAAATACAGCAGGTCGCCAAAGCCAACAACATAATGGAAAAAAGCCTACGGCACCTGGTATTCCCAGGCGGTCTCCCATCCAGGTACTAACCAGGCCCGACCCTGCTTAGCATCCGAGATCAGACGAGATTGAGCGCATTCAGGGTGATGTGGCCGTAGGCGATATTGCACCCTACTTACAACTCTCTTGACAAAAGCCAAGGTGGTCAACTCGGGCAATCGAGAGGAAAAATACAGCAGGTCGCCAAAGCCAACAACATAATGGAAAAAAGCCTACGGCACCTGGTATTCCCAGGCGGTCTCCCATCCAGGTACTAACCAGGCCTGACCCTGCTTAGCATCCGAGATCAGACGAGATCGAGCGCATTCAGAGTGATGTGGCCATAGGCGATCTTGCACCCTACTTACAACTCTCTTGACAAAAGCCAAGGTGGTCACCTCGGGCAATCGAGAGGAAAAATACAACAGGTCGCCAAAGCCAACAACATAATGGAAAAAAGCCTACGGCACCTGGTATTCCCAGGCGATCTCCTATCCAGGTACTAACCAGGCCCGACCCTGCTTAGCATCCGAGATCAGACAAGATCGAGCGCATTCAGGGTGATGTGGCCGTAGGCGATCTTGCACCCTACTTACAACTCTCTTGACAAAAGCCAAGGTGGTCACCTCGGACAATAGAGAGGAAAAATACAGCAGGTCGCCAAAGCCAACAACATAATGGAAAAAAGCCTACAGCACCTCGTATTCCCAGGCGGTCTCCCATCCAGATACTAACCAGGCCCGACCCTGCTTAGCATCCGAGATCAGACAAGATCGAGCGCATTCAGGGTGATGTGGCCATAGGCGATCTTGCACCCTACTTACAACTCTCTTGACAAAAGCCAAGGTGGTCACCTCAGGCAATCGAGAGGAAAAATACAGCAGGTCGTCAAAGCCAACAACATAATGGAAAAAAGCCTACGGCACATGGTATTCCCAGGCGGTCTCCCATCCAGGTACTAACAAGGCCAGACCCTGCTTAGCATCCGAGATCAGATGAGATCGAGCGCATTCAGGGTGATGTGGCCATAAACTATCTTGCACCCTACTTACAACTCTCTTGACAAAAGCCAAGGTGGTCACCTCGGGCAATCGAGAGGAAAAATACTGCAGGTCGCCAAAGCCAACAACATAATGGAAAAAAGCCTACGGCACCTGGTATTCCCAGGCGTTCTCCCATTCAGGTACTAACCAGGCCCGACCCTGCTTAGCATGCGAGATCAGACGAGATCGAGCGCATTCAGGGTGATGTGGCCGTAGGCGATCCTGCACCCTACTTACAACTCTCTTGACAAAAGCCAAGGTGGTCACCTCGGGCAATGGAGAGGAAAAATACAGCAGGTCGCCAAAGCCAACAACATAATGGAAAAAAGCCTACGGCACCTGGTATTCCCAGGCCGTCTCCCATCCAGGTACTAACCAGGCCCGACCCTGTTTAGCATCCCAGATCAGACGAGATCGAGCGCATTCAGGGTGATGTGGCCGTAGGCGATCTTGCGCTCTACTTACAACTCTCTTGACAAAAGCCAAGGTGGTCACCTCGGGCAATGGAGAGGAAAAATACAGCAGGTCGCCAAAGCCAACAACATAATGGAAAAAAGCCTACTGCACCTGGTAATCCCAGGCGGTCTCCCTTCCAGGTACTAACCAGGCCCGACCCTGCTTAGCATCCGAGATCAGACGAGATCGAGCGCATTCAGGGTGATGTGGCCGTAGGCGATCTTGCACCCTACTTACAACTCTCTTGACAAAAGCCAAGGTGGTCACCTCGGGCAATCGAGAGGAAAAATACAGCAGGTCGCCAAAGCCAACAACATAATGGAAAAAAGCCTACGGCACCTGGTATTCCCAGGCGGTCTCCCATCCAGGTTCTAACCAGGCCCGACCCTGCTTAGCATCCGAGATCAGACGAGATTGAGCGCATTCAGGGTGATGTGGCCGTAGGCGACCTTGCACCCTACTTACAACTCTCTTGACAAAAGCCAAGGTGGTCACCTCGGGCAATCATGAGGAAAAATACAGCAGGTCACCAAAGCCAGCAACATAATGGAAAAAAGCCTACGGCACATGGTATTCCCAGGCGGTCTCCCATGCAGGTACTAACCAGGCCCGACCCTGCTTAGCATCCGACGAGATCGAGCGCATTCAGGGTGATGTGGCCGTAGGCGATCTTGCACCCTACTTACAACTCTCTTGACAAAAGCCAAGGTGGTCACCTCGGGCAATGGAAAGGAAAAATACAGCAGGTCGCCAAAGCCAACAACATAATGGAAAAAAGCCTACGGCACCTGGTAATCCCAGGCGGTCTCCCTTCCAGGTACTAACCAGGCCCGACCCTGCTTAGCATCCGAGATCAGACGAGATCGAGCGCATTCAGGGTGATGTGGCCGTAGGCGATCTTGCACCCTACTTACAACTCTCTTGACAAAAGCCAAGGTGGTCACCTCGGGCAATCGAGAGGAAAAATACAGCAGGTCGCCAAAGCCAACAACATAATGGAAAAAAGCCTACGACACCTGGTATTCCCAGGCGGTCTCCCATTCAGGTACTAACCATGCCTGACCCTGCTTAGCATCCGAGATCAGACAAGATCGAGCGCATTCAGGGTGATGTGGCCATAGGCGATCTTGCACCCTACTTACAACTCTCTTGACAAAAGCCAAGGTGGTCACCTCAGGCAATCGAGAGGAAAAATACAGCAGGTCGTCAAAGCCAACAACATAATGGAAAAAAGCCTACGGCACATGGTATTCCCAGGCGGTCTCCCATCCAGGTACTAACAAGGCCAGACCCTGCTTAGCATCCGAGATCAGATGAGATCGAGCGCATTCAGGGTGATGTGGCCATAAACTATCTTGCACCCTACTTACAACTCTCTTGACAAAAGCCAAGGTGGTCACCTCGGGCAATCGAGAGGAAAAATACTGCAGGTCGCCAAAGCCAACAACATAATGGAAAAAAGCCTACGGCACCTGGTATTCCCAGGCGTTCTCCCATTCAGGTACTAACCAGGCCCGACCCTGCTTAGCATGCGAGATCAGACGAGATCGAGCGCATTCAGGGTGATGTGGCCGTAGGCGATCCTGCACCCTACTTACAACTCTCTTGACAAAAGCCAAGGTGGTCACCTCGGGCAATGGAGAGGAAAAATACAGCAGGTCGCCAAAGCCAACAACATAATGGAAAAAAGCCTACGGCACCTGGTATTCCCAGGCCGTCTCCCATCCAGGTACTAACCAGGCCCGACCCTGTTTAGCATCCCAGATCAGACGAGATCGAGCGCATTCAGGGTGATGTGGCCGTAGGCGATCTTGCGCTCTACTTACAACTCTCTTGACAAAAGCCAAGGTGGTCACCTCGGGCAATGGAGAGGAAAAATACAGCAGGTCGCCAAAGCCAACAACATAATGGAAAAAAGCCTACTGCACCTGGTAATCCCAGGCGGTCTCCCTTCCAGGTACTAACCAGGCCCGACCCTGCTTAGCATCCGAGATCAGACGAGATCGAGCGCATTCAGGGTGATGTGGCCGTAGGCGATCTTGCACCCTACTTACAACTCTCTTGACAAAAGCCAAGGTGGTCACCTCGGGCAATCGAGAGGAAAAATACAGCAGGTCGCCAAAGCCAACAACATAATGGAAAAAAGCCTACGGCACCTGGTATTCCCAGGCGGTCTCCCATCCAGGTTCTAACCAGGCCCGACCCTGCTTAGCATCCGAGATCAGACGAGATTGAGCGCATTCAGGGTGATGTGGCCGTAGGCGACCTTGCACCCTACTTACAACTCTCTTGACAAAAGCCAAGGTGGTCACCTCGGGCAATCATGAGGAAAAATACAGCAGGTCACCAAAGCCAGCAACATAATGGAAAAAAGCCTACGGCACATGGTATTCCCAGGCGGTCTCCCATCCAGGTACTAACCATGCCCTACCCTGCTTAGCATCCGAGATCAGACGATATCGAGCGCATTCAGGGTGATGTGGCCGTAGGCGATCTTGCCCCCTACTTACAACTCTCTTGACAAAAGCCAAGGTGGTCACCTCAGGCAATCGAGAGGAAAAATACAGCAGGTCGCCAAAGCCAACAACATAATGGAAAAAAGCCTACGGCACCTGGTATTCCCAGGCGGTCTCCCATGCAGGTACTAACCAGGCCCGACCCTGCTTAGCATCCGACGAGATCGAGCGCATTCAGGGTGATGTGGCCGTAGGCGATCTTGCACCCTACTTACAACTCTCTTGACAAAAGCCAAGGTGGTCACCTCGGGCAATGGAAAGGAAAAATACAGCAGGTCGCCAAAGCCAACAACATAATGGAAAAAAGCCTACGGCACCTGGTAATCCCAGGCGGTCTCCCTTCCAGGTACTAACCAGGCCCGACCCTGCTTAGCATCCGAGATCAGACGAGATCGAGCGCATTCAGGGTGATGTGGCCGTAGGCGATCTTGCACCCTACTTACAACTCTCTTGACAAAAGCCAAGGTGGTCACCTCGGGCAATCGAGAGGAAAAATACAGCAGGTCGCCAAAGCCAACAACATAATGGAAAAAAGCCTACGACACCTGGTATTCCCAGGCGGTCTCCCATTCAGGTACTAACCATGCCTGACCCTGCTTAGCATCCGAGATCAGACGAGATCGAGCGCATTCAGGGTGATGTGGCCGTAGGTGAGCTTGCACCCTACTTACAACTCTCTTGACAAAAGCCAAGGTGGTCACCTCGGGCAATCATGAGGAAAAATACAGCAGGTCACCAAAGCCAACAACATAATGGAAAAAAGCCTACAGCACATGGTATTCCCAGGCGGTCTCCCATCCAGGTACTAACCATGCCCTACCCTGCTTAGCATCCGAGATCAGATGATATTGAGCGCATTCAGGGTGATGTGGCCGTAGGCGATCTTGCACCCTACTTACAACTCTCTTGACAAAAGCCAAGGTGGTCACCTCGGGCAATCGAGAGGAAAAATACAGCAGGTCGCCAAAGCCAACAACATAATGGAAAAAAGCCTACGGCACCTGGTATTCCCAGGCGGTCTCCCATCCAGGTTCTAACCAGGCCCGACCCTGCTTAGCATCCGAGATCAGACGAGATCGAGCGCATTCAGGGTGATGTGGCCGTAGGCGACCTTGCACCCTACTTACAACTCTCTTGACAAAAGCCAAGGTGGTCACCTCGGGCAATCATGAGGAAAAATACAGCAGGTCACCAAAGCCAACAACATAATGGAAAAAAGCCTACGGCACATGGTATTCCCAGGCGGTCTCCCATCCAGGTACTAACCATGAACTACCCGGCTTAGCATGCGAGATCAGACGATATTGAGCGCATTCAGGGTGATGTGGCCGTAGGCGATCTTGCCCCCTACTTACAACTCTCTTGACAAAAGCCAAGGTGGTCACCTCAGGCATTCAAGAGGAAAAATACAGCAGGTCGCCAAAGCCAACAACATAATGGAAAAAAGCCTACGGCACCTGGTATTCCCAGGCGGTCTCCCATACAGGTACTAACCAGGCCCGACCCTGCTTAGCATCCGACATCAGACGAGATCGAGCGCATTCAGGGTGATGTGGCCGTAGGCGATCTTGCATCCTACTTACAACTCTTTTGACAAAAGCCAAGGTGGTCACCTCGGGCAATCGAGAGGAAAAATACAGCAGGTCGCCAAAGCCAACAACATAATGGAAAAAAGCCTACGGCACATGGTATTCCCAGGCGGTCTCCCATCCAGGTACTAACCATGCCCTACCCTGCTTAGCATCCGAGATCAGATGATATCGAGCGCATTCAGGGTGATGTGGCCGTAGGCGATCTTGCCCCCTACTTACAACTCTCTTGACAAAAGCCAAGATGGTCACCTTGGGCAATCGAGAGGAAAAATACAGCAGGTCGCCAAAGCCAACAACATAATGGAAAAAAGCCTACGGCACCTGGTATTCCCAGGCGGTCTCCCATCCAGGTACTAACCAGGCCCGACCCTGCTTAGCATCCGAGATCAGACGAGATCGAGCGCATTCAGGGTGATGTGGCCGTAGGCGATCTTGCTCTCTACTTACAACTCTCTTGACAAAAGCCAAGGTGGTCACCTCGGGCAATGGAGAGGAAAAATACAGCAGGTCGCCAAAGCCAACAACATAATGGAAAAAAGCCTACGGCACCTGGTATTCCCAGGCCGTCTCCCATCCAGGTACTAACCAGGCCCGACCCTGTTTAGCATCCCAGATCAGACGAGATCGTGCGCATTCAGGGTGATGTGGCCGTAGGCGATCTTGCGCTCTACTTACAACTCTCTTGACAAAAGCCAAGGTGGTCACCTCGGGCAATCGAGAGGAAAAATACAGCAGGTCGCCAAAGCCAACAACATAATGGAAAAAAGCCTACGGCACCTGGTAATCCCAGGCGGTCTCCCTTCCAGGTACTAACCAGGCCCGACTCTGCTTAGCATTCGAGATCAGACGAGATCGAGCGCATTCAGGGTGATGTGGCCGTAGGCGGTCTTGCACCCTACTTACAACTCTCTTGACAAAAGCCAAGGTGGTCACCTCGGGCAATCGAGAGGAAAAATACAGCAGGTCGCCAAAGCCAACAACATAATGGATAAAAGCCTACGGCACCTGGTATTCCCAGGCGGTCTCCCATCCAGGTTCTAACCAGGCCCGACCCTGCTTAGCATCCGAGATCAGACGAGATTGAGCGCATTCAGGGTGATGTGGCCGTAGGCGACATTGCACCCTACTTACAACTCTCTTGACAAAAGCCAAGGTGGTCACCTCCGGCAATCATGAGGAAAAATACAGCAGGTCACCAAAGCCAACAACATAATGGAAAAAAGCCTACGGCACATGGTATTCCCAGGCGGTCTCCCATCCAGGTACTAACCATGCCCTACCCTGCTTAGCATCCGAGATCAGATGATATCGAGCGCATTCAGGGTGATGTGGCCGTAGGCGATCTTGCCCCCTACTTACAACTCTCTTGACAAAAGCCAAGGTGGTCACCTCAGGCAATCGAGAGGAAAAATACAGCAGGTCGCCAAAGCCAACAACATAATGGAAAAAAGCCTACGGCACCTGGTATTCCCAGGCGGTCTCCCATGCAGGTACTAACCAGGCCCGACCCTGCTTAGCATCCGACGAGATCGAGCGCATTCAGGGTGATGTGGCCGTAGGCGATCTTGCACCCTACTTACAACTCTCTTGACAAAAGCCAAAGTGGTCACCTCGGGCAATGGAAAGGAAAAATACAGCAGGTCGCCAAAGCCAACAACATAATGGAAAAAAGCCTACGGCTCCTGGTATTCCCAGGCGGTCTCCCATCCAGGTTCTAACCAGGCCCGACCCTGCTTAGCGTCCGAGATCAGACGAGATCGAGCGCATTCAGGGTGATGTGGCCGTAGGCGATCTTGCACCCTACTTCCAACTCTCTTGACAAAAGCCAAGGTGGTCACCTCGGGCAATCATGAGGAAAAATACAGCAGGTCACCAAAGCCAACAACATAATGGAAAAAAGCCTACGGCACATGGTATTCCCAGGCGGTCTCCCATCCAGGTACTAACCATGCCCTACCCTGCTTAGCATCCGAGATCAGATGACATTGAGCGCATTCAGGGTGATGTGGCCGTAGGCGATCTTGCACCCTACTTACAACTCTCTTGACAAAAGCCAAGGTGGTCACCTCGGGCAATCGAGAGGAAAAATACAGCAGGTCGCCAAAGCCAACAACATAATGGAAAAAAGCCTACGGCACCTGGTATTCCCAGGCGGTCTCCCATGTAGGTACTAACCAGGCCCAACCCTGCTTAGCATCCGAGATCAGACGAGATCGAGCGCATTCAGGGTGATGTGGCCGTAGGCGATCTTGCACCCTACTTACAACTCTCTTGACAAAAGCCAAGGTGGTCACCTCGGGCAATCGAGAGGAAAAATACAGCAGGTCGCCAAAGCCAACAACATAATGGAAAAAAGCCTACGGCACCTGGTATTCCCAGGCGGTCCCCCATCCAGGTACTAACCAGGCCCAACCCTGCTTAGCATCCGAGATCAGACGAGATCGAGCGCATTCAGGGTGATATGGCCGTAGGCGATCCTGCACCCTACTTACAACTCTCTTGACAAAAGCCAAGGTGGTCACCTCGGGCAATCGAGAGGAAAAATACAGCAGGTCGCCAAAGCCAACAACATAATGGTAAAAAGCCTACGGCACCTGGTATTCCCAGGCGGTCTCCCATCCAGGTACTAACCAGGCCCGACCCTGCTTAGCATCCGAGATCAGACGAGATCGAGCGCATTCAGGGTGATGTGGCCGTAGGCGGCATTGCACCCTACTTACAACTCTCTTGACAAAAGCCAAGGTGGTCACCTCGGGCAATCGAGAGGAAAAATACAGCAGGTCGCCAAAGCCAACAACATAATGGAAAAAAACCTACGGCACCTGGTATTCCTGGCGGTCTCCCATTCAGGTACTAACCAGGCCCGACCCTGCTTAGCACCGAGATCAGATGAGATCGAGCGCATTCAGGGTGATGTGGCCGTAGGCCATCTTGCACCCTACTTACAACTCTCTTGACAAAAGCCAAGGTGGTCACCTCGGGCAATCGAGAGGAAAAATACAGCAGGTTGCCAAAGCCAAAAGCATAATGGAAAAAAGCCTACGGCACCTGGTATTCCCAGGCGGTCTCCCATCCAGGTACTAACCAGGCCTGACCCTGCTTAGCATCCGAGATCAGACGAGATCGAGCGCATTCAGGGTGATCTGGCCGTAGGCGATCTTGCATCCTACTTACAACTCTCTTGACAAAAGCCAAGGTGGTCACCTCGGGCAATCGAGAGGAAAAATACAGCAGGTCGCCAAAGCCAACAACATAATGGAAAAAAGCCTACGGCACCTGGTATTCCCAGGAGGTCTCCCATCCAGGTACTAACCAGGCCCGACCCTGCTTAGCATCCGAGATCAGACGAGATCGAGTGCATTCAGGGTGATGTGGCTGTAGACGATCTTCCACCCTACTTACAACTCTCTTGACAAAAGCCAAGGTGGTCACCTCGGGCTATAGAGAGGAAAAATACAGCAGGTCGCCAAAGCCAACAACATAATGGAAAAAAGCCTACGGCACCTGGTATTCCCCGGCGGTCTCCCATCCAGGTACTAACCAGGCCTGACCCTGCTTAGCATCCGAGATCAGACGAAATCGAGCGCATTCATGGTGATGTGGCCGTAGGTGATCTTGCACCCTACTTACAACTCTCTTGACAAAAGCCAAGGTGGTCACCTCGGGCAATCGAGAGTAAAAATACAGCAGGTCACCAAAGCCAACAACATAATGGAAAAAAACCTACGGCACCTGGTATTTCTGGCGGTCTCCCATTCAGGTACTAACCAGGCCCGACCCTGCTTAGCATCCGAGATCAGATGAGATTGAGCGCATTCAGGGTGATGTGGCCGTAGGCGATCTTGCACCCTACTTACAACTCTCTTGACAAAAGCCAAGGTCGTCACCTCGGGCAATGGAGAGGAAAAATACAGCAGGTCGCCAAAGCCAACAACATAATGGAAAAAAGCCTACGGCACCTGGTATTCCCAGACGGTCTCCCATCCAGGTACTAACCAGGCCCGACCCTGCTTAGCATCCGAGATCAGACGAGACCAAGCGCACTCAGGGTGATGTGGCCGTAGACAATCTTGCACTCTACTTACAACTCTCTTGACAAAAGCCAAGGTGGTCACCTCGGGCAATCGAGAGGAAAAATACAGCAGGTCGCCAAAGCCAACAACATAATGGAAAAAAGCCTACGGCACCTGGTATTCCCAGGCGGTATCCCATCCAGGTACTAACCAGGCCCGACCCTGCTTAGCATCCGAGATCAGACGAAATCGAGTGCATTCAGGGTGATGTGGCCGTAGGCGATCTTGCCCCCTACTTACAACTCTCTTGACAAAAGCCAAGGTGGTCACCTCAGGCAATCGAGAGGAAAAATACAGCAGGTCGCCAAAGCCAACAACATAATGGAAAAAAGCCTACGGCACCTGGTATTCCCAGGCGGTCTCCCATGCAGGTACTAACCAGGCCCGACCCTGCTTAGCATCCGACGAGATCGAGCGCATTCAGGGTGATGTGGCCGTAGGCGATCTTGCACCCTACTTACAACTCTCTTGACAAAAGCCAAAGTGGTCACCTCGGGCAATGGAAAGGAAAAATACAGCAGGTCGCCAAAGCCAACAACATAATGGAAAAAAGCCTACGGCTCCTGGTATTCCCAGGCGGTCTCCCATCCAGGTTCTAACCAGGCCCGACCCTGCTTAGCGTCCGAGATCAGACGAGATCGAGCGCATTCAGGGTGATGTGGCCGTAGGCGATCTTGCACCCTACTTCCAACTCTCTTGACAAAAGCCAAGGTGGTCACCTCGGGCAATCATGAGGAAAAATACAGCAGGTCACCAAAGCCAACAACATAATGGAAAAAAGCCTACGGCACATGGTATTCCCAGGCGGTCTCCCATCCAGGTACTAACCATGCCCTACCCTGCTTAGCATCCGAGATCAGATGACATTGAGCGCATTCAGGGTGATGTGGCCGTAGGCGATCTTGCACCCTACTTACAACTCTCTTGACAAAAGCCAAGGTGGTCACCTCGGGCAATCGAGAGGAAAAATACAGCAGGTCGCCAAAGCCAACAACATAATGGAAAAAAGCCTACGGCACCTGGTATTCCCAGGCGGTCTCCCATGTAGGTACTAACCAGGCCCAACCCTGCTTAGCATCCGAGATCAGACGAGATCGAGCGCATTCAGGGTGATGTGGCCGTAGGCGATCTTGCACCCTACTTACAACTCTCTTGACAAAAGCCAAGGTGGTCACCTCGGGCAATCGAGAGGAAAAATACAGCAGGTCGCCAAAGCCAACAACATAATGGAAAAAAGCCTACGGCACCTGGTATTCCCAGGCGGTCCCCCATCCAGGTACTAACCAGGCCCAACCCTGCTTAGCATCCGAGATCAGACGAGATCGAGCGCATTCAGGGTGATATGGCCGTAGGCGATCCTGCACCCTACTTACAACTCTCTTGACAAAAGCCAAGGTGGTCACCTCGGGCAATCGAGAGGAAAAATACAGCAGGTCGCCAAAGCCAACAACATAATGGTAAAAAGCCTACGGCACCTGGTATTCCCAGGCGGTCTCCCATCCAGGTACTAACCAGGCCCGACCCTGCTTAGCATCCGAGATCAGACGAGATCGAGCGCATTCAGGGTGATGTGGCCGTAGGCGGCATTGCACCCTACTTACAACTCTCTTGACAAAAGCCAAGGTGGTCACCTCGGGCAATCGAGAGGAAAAATACAGCAGGTCGCCAAAGCCAACAACATAATGGAAAAAAACCTACGGCACCTGGTATTCCTGGCGGTCTCCCATTCAGGTACTAACCAGGCCCGACCCTGCTTAGCACCGAGATCAGATGAGATCGAGCGCATTCAGGGTGATGTGGCCGTAGGCCATCTTGCACCCTACTTACAACTCTCTTGACAAAAGCCAAGGTGGTCACCTCGGGCAATCGAGAGGAAAAATACAGCAGGTTGCCAAAGCCAAAAGCATAATGGAAAAAAGCCTACGGCACCTGGTATTCCCAGGCGGTCTCCCATCCAGGTACTAACCAGGCCTGACCCTGCTTAGCATCCGAGATCAGACGAGATCGAGCGCATTCAGGGTGATCTGGCCGTAGGCGATCTTGCATCCTACTTACAACTCTCTTGACAAAAGCCAAGGTGGTCACCTCGGGCAATCGAGAGGAAAAATACAGCAGGTCGCCAAAGCCAACAACATAATGGAAAAAAGCCTACGGCACCTGGTATTCCCAGGAGGTCTCCCATCCAGGTACTAACCAGGCCCGACCCTGCTTAGCATCCGAGATCAGACGAGATCGAGTGCATTCAGGGTGATGTGGCTGTAGACGATCTTCCACCCTACTTACAACTCTCTTGACAAAAGCCAAGGTGGTCACCTCGGGCTATAGAGAGGAAAAATACAGCAGGTCGCCAAAGCCAACAACATAATGGAAAAAAGCCTACGGCACCTGGTATTCCCCGGCGGTCTCCCATCCAGGTACTAACCAGGCCTGACCCTGCTTAGCATCCGAGATCAGACGAAATCGAGCGCATTCATGGTGATGTGGCCGTAGGTGATCTTGCACCCTACTTACAACTCTCTTGACAAAAGCCAAGGTGGTCACCTCGGGCAATCGAGAGTAAAAATACAGCAGGTCACCAAAGCCAACAACATAATGGAAAAAAACCTACGGCACCTGGTATTTCTGGCGGTCTCCCATTCAGGTACTAACCAGGCCCGACCCTGCTTAGCATCCGAGATCAGATGAGATTGAGCGCATTCAGGGTGATGTGGCCGTAGGCGATCTTGCACCCTACTTACAACTCTCTTGACAAAAGCCAAGGTCGTCACCTCGGGCAATGGAGAGGAAAAATACAGCAGGTCGCCAAAGCCAACAACATAATGGAAAAAAGCCTACGGCACCTGGTATTCCCAGACGGTCTCCCATCCAGGTACTAACCAGGCCCGACCCTGCTTAGCATCCGAGATCAGACGAGACCAAGCGCACTCAGGGTGATGTGGCCGTAGACAATCTTGCACTCTACTTACAACTCTCTTGACAAAAGCCAAGGTGGTCACCTCGGGCAATCGAGAGGAAAAATACAGCAGGTCGCCAAAGCCAACAACATAATGGAAAAAAGCCTACGGCACCTGGTATTCCCAGGCGGTATCCCATCCAGGTACTAACCAGGCCCGACCCTGCTTAGCATCCGAGATCAGACGAAATCGAGTGCATTCAGGGTGATGTGGCCGTAGGTGATGTGGCCATAGGTGATGTGGCCATAGGTGATCTTGCACCCTACTTACAACTCTCTTGACAAAAGCCAAGGTGGTCACCTCGGGCAATCGAGAGGAAAAATACAGCAGGTCGCCAAAGCCAACAACATAATGGAAAAAAACCTACGGCACCTGGTATTCCTGACGGTCTCCCATTCAGGTACTAACCAGGCCCGACCCTGCTTAGCACCGAGATCAGACGAGATCGAGTGCATTCAGGGTGATGTGGCCGTAGGCCATCTTGCACCCTACTTACAACTCTCTTGACAAAAGCCAAGGTGGTCACCTCGGGCAATCGAGAGGGAAAATACAGCAGGTCGCCAAAGCCAACAGCATAATGGAAAAAAGCCTACGGCACCTGGTATTCCCAGGCGGTCTCCCATCCAGGTACTAACCAGGCCTGACCCTGCTTAGCATCCGAGATCAGACGAGATCGAGCGCATTCAGGGTGATGTGGCCGTAGGCAAACTTACTCCTTACTTACAACTCTCTTGACAAAAGCCAAGGTGGTCACCTCGGGCAATCGAGAGGAAAAATACAGCAGGTCGCCAAAGCCAACAACATAATGGAAAAAAGCCTACGGCACCTGGTATTCCCAGGCGGTCTCCCATCCTGGTACTAACCAGGCCCGACCCTGCTTAGCATCCGAGATCAGACGAGATCGAGCGCATTCAGGGTGATGTGGCCGTAGGCGATCTCGCGATCTCGCGATCTCGCGATCTTGCGATCTTGCGCCCTACTTACAACTCTCTTGACAAGAGCCAAGGTGGTCACCTCGGGCAATCGAGAGGAAAAATACAGCAGGTCGCCAAAGCCAACAACATAATGGAAAAAAGCCTACGGCACCTGGTATTCCCAGGCGGTCTCCCATCCAGGTACTAACCAGGCCCGTCCCTGCTTAGCATCCGAGATCAGACGAGATCGAGCACATTCAGGGTGATGTGGCCGTAGGCGATCTTGCACACTACTTACAACTCTCTTGACAAAAGCCAAGGTGGTCACCTCGGGCAATGGAGAGGAAAAATACAGCAGGTCGCCAAAGCCAACAACATAATGGAAAAGAGCCTACGGCACCTGGTATTCCCAGGTGGTCTCCCATCCAGGTACTAACCAGGCCCGACCCAGCTTAGCATCCGAGATCAGACAAGATCGAGCGCATTCAGGGTGATGTGGCCGTAGGCGATCTTGCACCCTACTTACAACTCTCTTGACAAAAGCCAAGGTGGTCACCTCGGGCAATGGAGAGGAAAAATACAGCAGGTCGCCAAAGCCAACAACATAATGGAAAAATGCCTACGGCACCTGGTATTCCCAGACGGTCTCCCATCCAGGTACTAACCAGGCCCGACCTTGCTTAGCATCTGAGATCAGACGAGACCAAGCGCACTCAGGGTGATGTGGCCGTAGACAATCTTGCACTCTACTTACAACTCTCTTGACAAAAGCCAAGGTGGTCACCTCGGGCAATCGAGAGGAAAAATACAGCAGGTCGCCAAAGCCAACAACATAATGGAAAAAAGCCTACGGCACCTGGTATTCCCAGGCGGTATCCCATCCAGGTACTAACCAGGCCCGACCCTGCTTAGCATCCGAGATCAGACGAAATCGAGCGCATTCAGGGTGATGTGGCCGTAGGTGATGTGGCCATAGGTGATGTGGCCATAGGTGATCTTGCACCCTACTTACAACTCTCTTGACAAAAGCCAAGGTGGTCACCTCGGGCAATCGAGAGGAAAAATACAGCAGGTCGCCAAAGCCAACAACATAATGGAAAAAAACCTACGGCACCTGGTATTCCTGACGGTCTCCCATTCAGGTACTAACCAGGCCCGACCCTGCTTAGCACCGAGATCAGACGAGATCGAGTGCATTCAGGGTGATGTGGCCGTAGGCCATCTTGCACCCTACTTACAACTCTCTTGACAAAAGCCAAGGTGGTCACCTCGGGCAATCGAGAGGGAAAATACAGCAGGTCGCCAAAGCCAACAGCATAATGGAAAAAAGCCTACGGCACCTGGTATTCCCAGGCGGTCTCCCATCCAGGTACTAACCAGGCCTGACCCTGCTTAGCATCCGAGATCAGACGAGATCGAGCGCATTCAGGGTGATGTGGCCGTAGGCAAACTTACTCCTTACTTACAACTCTCTTGACAAAAGCCAAGGTGGTCACCTCGGGCAATGGAGAGGAAAAATACAGCAGGTCGCCAAAGCCAACAACATAATGGAAAAAAGCCTACGGCACCTGGTATTCCCAGGCGGTCTCCCATCCTGGTACTAACCAGGCCCGACCCTGCTTAGCATCCGAGATCAGACGAGATCGAGCGCATTCAGGGTGATGTGGCCGTAGGCGATCTCGCGATCTTGCGATCTTGCGATCTTGCGCCCTACTTACAACTCTCTTGACAAGAGCCAAGGTGGTCACCTCGGGCAATCGAGAGGAAAAATACAGCAGGTCGCCAAAGCCAACAACATAATGGAAAAAAGCCTACGGCACCTGGTATTCCCAGGCGGTCTCCCATCCAGGTACTAACCAGGCCCGTCCCTGCTTAGCATCCGAGATCAGACGAGATCGAGCACATTCAGGGTGATGTGGCCGTAGGCGATCTTGCACCCTACTTACAACTCTCTTGACAAAAGCCAAGGTGGTCACCTCGGGCAATGGAGAGGAAAAATACAGCAGGTCGCCAAAGCCAACAACATAATGGAAAAGAGC